>NC_091458.1:101744539-101967039 GCF_027789765.1 Dendropsophus ebraccatus | reverse complement strand
GAACTGTTAAACGTTGCACAGCAAACAAAAAGGAGCACCCCCGACACTGTGTTACATCAGTCCATTTTACGTCCAGCAACATTACCCAGCTAAGTGCTAGGAGTAGTGCCGGTGAAACCTCTTCATAAACTGCCGGTAAACACATTGCTTACAACCGAGGTTAGAGGGGCTATAAATGAGAAAAAAGGGGCATTCAAAAAATATAAAATCAGAGAGTTCAGCTGTAGCATTTAAACATTACAAAGAAGTCAACAAAACCTGTAAAAATTTTATAAAAGCAGCAAAAATTCACAATGAAAGGCAGATAGCTATAGATAGCAAAAGAAACCCCCAAAAATTCTTCAAATATATTAATGCAAAAAAACCAAGGTCAGAGCATGTAGGACCCCTAAATAATGGCGACAGGGAATTAATAACTGGGGATCAGGAGAAAGCTGAGTTACTTAATGGGTTCTTCAGTTCTGTATATACAAAAGAGGATGGAGCTGTGGTGGGTGGGGCCAGTACTGAGGTGGGTGGGGCCAGTGCTTACACATGTAATGTACTGAACTGGTTTACTATAGATATGGTCCAAGATAAATCAAACAAACTCAATGTAACCAAAGCTCCAGGGCCTGATGGATTACACCCCAGAGTTCTTAGGGAACTCAGTTCTGTAATTTCTCTACCCTTGTATGAAATATTCCGTGATTCTTTGCTTACTGGTATTGTCCCGAGGGACTGGCGTAAGGCAAATGTAGTGCCGATCTTCAAAAAGGGTTCTCGAACTTCCCCAGGTAACTATAGACCTGTAAGCTTAACGTCCATTGTGTGGAAACTATTTGAGGGGCTTATAAGGGACTACATCCAGGAATATGTAGTGGCTAATAGTATTATAAGTGATAACCAGCATGGTTTTACTAAGGACAGAAGCTGTCAAACCAACCTAATATGTTTCTATGAAGAGGTAAGTAGAAGCCTTGATGGCGGCGCGGCTGTGGATATCATGTACCTGGATTTTGCAAAAGCGTTTGACACAGTTCCTCATGGACGTCTGATGGGTAAGTTAAAGTCTATCGGTTTGGAAAATTTAATGTGTAACTGGATTGAAAACTGGCTTAATAATCGTACCCAGAGAGTGGTGGTCAATGATTCCTACTCCGAATGGTCCCCGGTAATAAGTGGTGTACCCCAAGGGTCAGTACTGGGCCCCCTTCTGTTTAACTTATTTATTAATGATATTGAGAATGGAATTAACAGCAATGTTTCTATCTTTGCAGATGACACCAAGCTTTGTAGTACAGTACAGTCTATGGAAGATGTGCAGGGGTTACAGGATGACTTAGACACACTGAGTGTTTGGGCGTCCACTTGGCAAATGAGGTTCAATGTGGATAAATGTAAAGTTATGCACCTGGGTACTAATAACCCACATGCATCATATGTCCTAGGGGGAGTTACACTGGGAGAGTCGCTGATGGAGAAGGATCTGGGTGTACTTGTAGATAATAGACTACAGAACAGTACACAATATCAGTCAGCTGCTTCTAAGGCCAGCAGGATATTGTCATGCATCAAAACAGCCATGGACTCACGGGACAGGGATATAATATTACCGCTTTATAAAGCTCTGGTGCGGCCTCATCTGGAGTATGCTGTTCAGTTTTGGAACCCGATTCATAAAAAGGATGTTCTAGAGCTGGAGAGGGTACAAAGACGGGCAACTAAACTAATAAGGGGTATAGAGCATCTTCGTTATGAGGAGAGATTAAAAGAATAAAAATTTGTTTAGTCTGGAGAAGAGACGTTTAAGGGGAGATATGATTAATTTATTTAAATATATAAATGGCCCCTACAAGAAATATGGGGAAAAGATGTTCCAGGTAAAACCCCTTCAAAGGACAAGAGGGCACTGCCTCCGCCTAGAGAAAAAAAAAGTTCAATCTCCGGAGGCGACAAGCCTTCTTTACCATGAGAACTGTGAATGTGTGGAACAGTCTACCACAGGATCTGGTCACAGCAAAAACAGTAGAGGGATTCAAAACCAGCCTAGACAAGTTCTTAGAGCAAAATAATATAAATGCATATGTATAGAACCTATCATTCCTCCCCCTTCCCTGTATCCATCCCCTCCTTGGTTGAACTTGATGGACATGTGTCTTTTTTCAACCGTAGTAACTATGTAACTATGTAATAACATGTAAAACAAATTAAAAAAAACATTTAGAAACAGCTGAATATGTCATATCATACTGTACAGTATGGCAATCAGCATTTGGAGCATAATGTATAGTAAGGGCATAAAACCGGAAAGAAAAACAAAACACAGTTTGTAGATACAGGATGCAACTGCAGATCCCCAAAATGCAGTAGTGTAGTACATCAGGCTAGAATAGAGAAGCAGGGCTGTTGTCAGAGGTCTGTGTGGTCACTTGACAGCAATAGGGAAGGGGTGTGTATTCAGCATGGACCAATCAGGAAGTGAGAATCACAGAGCTATACAGGAGGAAAGTGACAAAAACTTTTCTATACAGCAGTGTGTATAACTGAGTAAGTGTAGGCACAATATAGCAGCAGTGTGTAAAGCTGAGTGTGAGTGCAGGCACATTATAGCAGGAATGGAGAGGATGGGAAACACAAGGGCTGACAGAGACTGCAGGGAGAATGAAAGAATGAGCAGGGTAGATGTGGGCACAATATAGCAGCACTCTCTGTCCAGGGAGGGAGGGGTTACAGCTATGAAGAGATTACCTTCACAGTCCTGTTCCCTGATGTAAGCCCCAGCCTGAGGTAGCTCTGCTATGATTTGTAAGGTGAAGGAGACTTCCTGGGTCAGAGTACAGGGCTTTAGGCCACCCTGTACAGATTATGCCCCTTCCCCACTCGCCCTCCCACCCAGTACAGGGAGCTCTTACACCAAAGCATTGCAAAATCCTCTTGATCCAAATTACTCTTAAACCAAAGTACCACTGTATATGCTGTATACAATGGAAGGTAAAAGAGCTAGCATATTAAGATCAAGGTATATAAAGGGAATCAAGCAAGTTTGCTAAATGAATAAATGTGCAAAAATATTTAACGTGTACTAAACGTGTACTGTATAAAAAGCTAATACAAAGTTATATATCTTCGTAATAGCGTTCCATTAGTTTTCTGGACACTTTGTCCAATCCCACACTCCTATAACCCCCGGTGAAAGTAGAAGTTTCATTCACCTTTGCTTCCCATGTTGTCCCTGTACGTCGGCCCTGAATGTGACGTTCACTTGTAGCCTTCGTTGGCTGACCCAGCTTATACCCTCACTGACTACTGTGCCCAATGAGCTTAATCCCCATGCACATGCGCAATGGGCATAAGAATAATCAGTGTCTCTGTGCTTGCATGCAATGAATGAATGATTGTTTAGTAGTTTGGGCAGAGGACTATAGGAATAAATAAAGGGGGGGATTTGTAGTATGGGCAGTGAGATGGATGGGTCTGTCAGACAGCAGAACGTCACTAGGCATCACAGGAGAGGGAAGAAGTAGTCATAGCATGACGAAAACCTAAACAAGGAAGTCGATAGCAAAATGACAGCTGGAACGGAGGTCTGCGGGGTTCATGGGATGGAACAATTTCGGCATGGGGATTAAAAGTAGGGATCGGAAAGAGTGTCCAGATACTTTGTGTATTTTAGTTTTTTTTCCCACTAGTGTCGGATAATCCGTTTAAAAGTGTACCTGTCACTACAAATAACTTAACATATCAAAAAAGTCAAAATGCATTGATCACAGCGGGGGGGGGGGGGGGGTGGATGATGCTGCCGCAATCTCTCCCTGGCTATATCTTCTGACTAGAGTAGGTCTCAGCAGTAAGACTCACTGTGATCAATAACTTTTGATATGTCTGATGACATGTCAAAAGTTTTTTGTATTGCTTCTCTGCCTTTTGGCTAAGATCATGTGTAGTATCTGTTCTTATTAGTTTAATATCTAATACGTCCCCTATCTGGGGACCATATAGTTAATGGATTTTTAGAACAGGGAGATGGTAAAAGAGCTTGCTCTGTCCTCTCCAGGCATTGACCTGGTATTGCAATGCTTTCAGTTTCAGTGTACACACACAAACAAAGTTATTTGTAGTGACAGTGAGTATTTAAGTAGGCGAGATGAGATGGAAATAGCCCTTAAAAAAACATTATGTATATCATAAAGACAGGAAAAAAAATTAGATACCTTATTGTCACTGGAGTAAAAAGCAGCATTGTGGTGACATTGTCCAAGAATGCAGAGAGAATAGCGGCAATAAGACATAGAATGATTATCATTGGCCATACTCTTCCCCTTGACAGCTGATAAGCCTATTAGGAAAACAAAACTACATAAATACATGCCAGTGTAATTCAAATGATATGGCACCCAAGTACAATGTTAACATTTTCATAGGTCATTACATAAATGTGTAAAAAAATGGGGGGGGGGGGCATTACATTTAAAGGTGAATTAACTTCAGGTTACTCGTCTATAAGGCACCTTGCACATAGAGTAAGGGAGACATACACTGTAGTCCGAACCCCTAAGTGATCAGTCTATTTTAGGCTTTAATGACCAGTTACAGAGCCATACTACATATGTACACCTGTTGTTATCTCTGCACTATATACTGCAGATATATAGTCAGTTGTTTTCACTGTTAGCAAGTGGCACTTTATCTGAATTAATGATTTAGATTAAAGAGATGTCCATCTGTGGTAAACAAGGGGCTGCAGATATTGCAGTCCCCACTGCGGCACTTGTCACAGGGCTCGGAGTGGTAGTTAGCGGTCCCTGGAACCCAAAATACCAGTGGTGGACCATGGGTGGTTTGAGCGGCCAACCGGGGCCCGAGGCTCCTGGGGGGCCCTTTGCTGTCCCGACTACCCACATCTTACACTGCGAGTTTCGCTGCATCTTCACATCACCTGGGGCTCCACATGTGCATCTTGGTGGGCCCCTGAGTGATGTGCAGCTACAGGGCCATTCCGGATTCTGTCGCAGATTCCCCACCAGATGAGCCCTCTATTCAATTGTGCATGCACCTTTAAGTTTAGTTTGTAAAGTCTCTTAAGGAGGTGACTTAGAAGGATTTGACTTGGGTGACAAGACAGACTAACAAGAGGGGACCTTTAAAAACAGCATGGCACTCTGCTGGGAGGGGAGTTTTAACAACTTTTAAAATAGTTGTGTATACTTTTGAACATACCCATACTCACAGCATAGGAGAGAGTACGACAATGATAGAAGAGAACGCCAAGTAGTATGTTCCAAAAGTACAGGCCCCAGGCGATTTACTGGAAGGAGACCACTATTGGCAAAAAGGACTTCTCCAAGCTGCTGTCTGGTGACAAAAGCTCACCGCAAACCGCAGGGCTCAGACAACTTGGAATACCCCTTCAGCATGCCTTGGTCCCTCATGAGTGGAAGTTGCACCTTTAGCCAGCCAAGTCTAGCTAGACAATAACATAGGAACTGTAGATAATCAACATAAGCCTGTGGGCTCTTGCTCTAAGGGTTCACTGGACACTTTAGCAGGAACTGAACAGTGGAAAACACAGATAAATGCATTTTGTAATCCTTGTCCAGAGATAAGACCCAGACATAGACACACCAACAGTTCGGCCCTATATACATATATACTCAGCAGCAGTGGCATATGGGTTCTGGGACAATGTTGCTGTTCCCTGCCCCACTGCTACTAAAAGTTCTGCAAGAAAGAGTGAAATGAAACAATAACAAGAACTGTTGCCCTTTCAAATAGCTGACCAGAGCAGTTGTTGAGAATTGGACCCTCATCTATTTTTGATGGCCTGTTCAGAGTATAGGAACCCTTTAACAAACCCCTGCAAACTAAATCTCCTACTGCATACCCTGCTTGTTCACCATTTCGTACAGTAATGCACATTACATTGTGGACTATATAATACTAAATTAAACTGATGTCACAAGACAGTAATACCATCAAGACAATACATGTATAATCCACTAGGCCATGTCCCAAATGTGTACATGGATAAAGAGGGCTCCGCTTCCAATCCAGGAAAAAGCGCCAGCTGTACTCCAGTTGAAAGCTATGCAGCCCGCTTAACAAACATAGGTAACTGAAACTTACTTCAATAAGGAAAGACTTTAAAACTCTTAGTTCATTGCTGTTGATTACCTGTAGCCCATACTGTCAGCATTGACAGTGGTTACTCTGGATATAATCGAATGATGTGATATTACTATGGTTTGGTAGAGCCAGCTTTGATCTGTGTAGCGTTCATTGGGGATGGCCATGTGAGTGATATTATAAATATATTTACACACCATAGACATAATTTAAAATGTATGAAAAATATGTAACTTATGATACCTACAGTACCATTACAGCATACTGAAAGGGGACAACAAGTGTCTCAGCAGCCATTATATCGATTCTTTTTATAAACATGCTGGTCTAATTGTCCATACCTTTACAGCACAGTAGTCAAAAAACCCAGTTTCTGAGAATATTGCCACCAAAATCATCTGGAAAAGAGAAAAATAGAATGTTTTACTTTAAATGAAATGGTTAATATCAAAATGTTAAGTTACATTTGTCAGTAGAAATCACTCAACAAATCTTTTCTATGGAGGTAGGTCACAGGGTAACATACAATTCACAACTTATCTTCTAGCAGGTTTGGCAAATCGCATATTCAGCTATCCATTCATATGGCTGGCATGTAACAATACATCACTACAGGAAAAATTCAACTAGCATTATTAAACAGGGATTCCAAGGCTTGTTTTGCGGCAACCAGCTGATAACCAGACTGAATTCTATAGTACTCCATAGTATTTCAAATATACACTAGTGGCTATAATGAGAATATATTTTCTTACTTGCCATTTACTCAACACACTTTTTAAAGGCAATCTGTCAGCTACAATTCAAAGGTTAAATCTGCTGACACTGTTCAATAGCTATTAGGACAAGGAGAGACACACACAATACCTTTCATACTGTATATCCCATATGTACTTCCATAAGATAGAAAAGGCTTTTATTTGTCTCCTCACTCCCTTCCCATCCCTATCCCTTGATTTTAAGCCAGCTGGAAGCTGAGCCCTGACTGACAATCAAGCAGTGTCTGGAATGGGAGGGGGAATTAGGCGACACTACAGCTTGAAGCGGATCAGGAGCTTGGGAAAGCCTTGTGGACACTTTTTGCACTGAATATAATAAACAATTTTCTGTTATGGATCACACACAGACATGTGAAAGGAACAGTGTGTCTCCTTGACCTAGCAGCTATCTAAGAGTATCAGCAGTTTGGAACGCAAATTGCTGGGGACAAATTCCCTTTAAGGCTATGTTTACACTGGGCATGTGGGCATGGGAGTTACAGTCTTGCTCCCAGGGATTTAACCCCCTGGGAACCAGACTTTTCTGGCACTGCACCTGCACCAGCAAGGAAGGGGGTTAAGTGCCCCCTTCTTTGCTGGGGAAGATGCAGTGTGCTCTTCTTGGGGGGGGGGTATGGCTGAGGGTTACCTGCTGCTTTATCCACAGTTGGTAGCAGTCCTGTATGTCCTGGTAGGCCCCGCCCCCTGTATCAGCCGCAGTTGGTACAGGGGGCCTGCTAGCAACTGTAGACAAAGGAGCAGGTAACCCTTAGCCCCTACCATCACACCCCCCCATGGAGAGCTCACTGCATCTGCCCCAGCAAGGAAGAGGGCACTTAACTCCCTTCCTTGCTGGTGCAGTGCCAGGAGTTAAGTGCCCTCTTCCTTGCTGGGGCAGATGCAGTGAGCTCCCCATGGGGGGGGTGATGGTAGGGGCTAAGGGTCACCTGCTCCTTTGTCTACAGTTGCTAGCAGGCCCCCTGTACCAACCACAGCTGATACAGGGGGCGGGGCCTACTGGGACATAATGGGAAAATTGGGAAAAACTGGGAAAATTTTTCCGACTTTTCTACTCCAAAAAAAGTGGCGTAAATTGTTGATAAATCTCCCCCAATGTTCGTTGTTTTAAGTGCCAAACACAGGTCATTGTTTGTACAGCGTGTAAACATAGTCTAAAAGAGTATTGGTTACAAAACAATCTTCAAATTTGTCAGTTACAAACACTATTATACATATTGCCCAAGTTCTCGTTTACGGTTTTACCATTTAGCAGCTGTGCCAAATATGTCATTTAGTATATACTTTATACAATACCATGCATGTCCCATTTTTAATTATTTGCCAAGCATCTTGCCACATTGTATTTTTATTATGTGACACTCCATCCCCCCAGAGTCCAGTTTAAATATGACTTGCGTTGAATTTTCACATAACATTTTAACAGGACTTCACAAGCACAATACTAACTAAAGAAGGGAATTAAATAAAAAGACAATTACTGTACACCTAACTTTCAACTGACCGTGACACTTCCATCTGGCACCTAGCGGTTATGTCATGAGACTATTAATCATGTACAATGTGATTTATAAGACATGTTTCTCTAATTCGTAATGCAAAAATGCATTTAGAATAGACAGGCTGGCTACACACAAAATCATCAACATGCAAACATAAGGGGTTTATAAATTATATATAAATGTAGAACAGACAGAAGGAGACAGGTGGCAGCATAAACAGTGGGAGAAGGGAATATTTGTTATATTGAAATAGGTAAGAAACATTAATATGCAATGTATTAATAGTCAGGGTATTTGCAATGACCATAACTGTGTGTTCTGTATAAGATCAATCCTAAATATGACTGTAATGTCTTTAGAATAAGACAGAAATTTATCGGGTGTCTGGTTGGTTCCTGCAATCTCCGATTAGCCATCCAGCGTCTGAGACTGGACACCTTTCCCATATGCTACCAGTCCTCCCCATCTACAGGAACATTTGGCATTCCTGTGTTCTCTATGGGGAGAATAAAATGGCTCAAGCAGTGATTTTTCCATCGTGCCCAACCGCTATCTCCACCGACATCATCTGTCAGTGGTTGTTCAAGAGAGCCCACACACCTCATAAGAGGAACAGATCAGATCAAAGAGACCAGCCAAAGATAAAACTGCCGGCTTCTGGTTAAAGCGCTCAATACAGTGAAATCCTACGTGCACTGCTCCCTGGGAAACATGAATATGGGGGGGGGGGGGGGGGGGACACTGCCAACTGTGATGCATAGCAATAGTAGTAGACCAGGTGATAGCTCTGCCATCTGATATAAAGAGGTGTAAGCCTTCTCCGCCCCAAGAAGTGAATACAGCCCTAAATGAATGGGCCTTGATCAATAAAGGTAAAGGTAAGTCCTTTAGCCTATGCTTCTATAGAGCATTCCTGTATCAACCTGATCTTTTCCTTCAGGTGTTACAGGATTCCAGGAACTATATTACCACTTCCCTAAGGTCCTGGAATAAAATTTCCATCCTTAATCATCTTTAGAGTGTTACAGAATGGTCATCAGACAACAAAAGATGACACCATCGTGGAAACAAATCAGGATCTGTATGACACTATTCTGTCTCTCTGGAAAAGACAGGAAGGTTCACGGATAGTCAGTGTGCGGGTCTCTCAGATTCGGCTTATCTAAGATTATGGTCACAAGAAGGCTGTCTTGTAGAACAGGAACTTGAGGTTCTACTCCGAAATAGGAAGACGATTAAGGCCTTTAAGTACAATGTTAAAATCCCAAGGGGAATGTCAATTTAAAGTAGGATTCCTGTTTAAAAGCACTTCTCATGTATTTTAAACACATCTGTGATTCATGATGGAAGAATGATAAATAGCAGATAAAGTTGCAACATGCACCTTAAGAGTGGCCGACTTGAGACCTTCAGATACATGCTATTCACCTAGACTGTAGAAATCACAGCCTTAGAGAGGCCTCTGCTCCTTAGCATAGACTCAGAATACAGGTCGACATCTTCAGTCTTGACAGATCCTGACGAAACTGGTCCCTGATGAAATAGAAGGTGAAGGCTCAAATCCAAAAGTGGAAGAACCCAGAGGGCTCCAGGACCAGTCTCCGCACTATACCTTCTGGCCAAAATGGTACCAGATAATGACAGCAGTTTCCCCTGTCAGGATTTCCTGCAGTGTCCCAGGTATGAGTCAAAGATAAAGAAATGTATATAAGACTAAAAATCAAGGCTGTTCTAGTACATCCACTGCCCCCGGATCGTCTCTTGGAAAGAACTTCTATACCTCCTTGTTCTGACAATCTGCGAACAAATCTGATGCAGACCCCATTGAGGGTTAAAATCTGGACTATCCCCCTTAAGACACCCTTCTCTCGTGAAAATGGATAGACTGCTACTATAAACCACAAGAATGTTGAGATATGTGGCTGTTAGGGATAAATATGTCGCTCCCAAAGGAGAATATTTTCCTAAGAGAATAGGAGAGGAGATTATAACCTTGGAATTCAGAGGATCCCAAAATATATTTTTGGGTGTCTGGGTTAAGATCCAATTTCTGAATTTGATCCATCTCTTAATTTGATTAACGCCATCATAGCATCCTATGGATTAAATGGACTAGTTGACTACATGGATTCCATCTTGATACCTCCGTAGCAGACAAATTCGATGATGGGCTTCAGGTTCATAATAAGCCTATGTTATGTTCAGTTACTAAATCCCATCCTTCTTCCATCCAATCTGACCGATCAGATAGGAAGGAAGAACTGACTTCTATAATGACATTTAAAAAGGATGGGCATATGTTTTTCTTAATGTAGGTGAGGGGCCCGCATAGTAACAGGTGAGGTGGAGGCTACAGGAGTAGCCTCCACCTCACAAAAATAAAGCTAAAAGCTTATATACATACATAAATTATATATATATATATATATATATATATATATATATATATATATATATATATATATATATATATATATATATATATCACAGTCCGAAGCACCAAGGTGAAGTCAGCCCACACAGAGTAATTATATACCACCCTGAAAGGTATAGGGAAGAGGAGAGGGAGATAGAAAACTGGGACAGTCAGTACTATACAAAACTGATCACTAGCACTCTCCCCCAAGTGTAGCAGTCTTTAGCTGGCACACTTACCACCTGCAGAGGAGGCTAGTCTGCAGCAGGATTCCTCACAGGTGATGCAGTGTATCAGACCTCAATTGACAGACGACACACAACTCTGCAGATTTTCCAAACTTGATGCCCCAGCATCCTCGGAAGACTGAAAGTTCTGCCTCCTCCGGCACGTGACATCAGCGAGCCCCCACGCCTCCACTAAAGGGACTGCTGAAATATTAGGCCTCAGACCTCACCTCTCCCCAAGCGCCCGTAAATTGCAGCCGGAAGTAGGACGCCAGCGCCCGACCACTAGGCCGCAGCACGACCAGTCCCGAGATACACGCATACAAAGGAGAGGTCCGGAGGCCGCAGCAACGGAAAACTCTATGTGCGCCCCCGCCACATAGGAGATGGAGCGCGCGAGGAGTGCCAGCGGGCCATCCCTTACCCTAGATCTGAAGATCAGCCGCCTCCCTGGGAAGGAAGGAGGTTTAAGTGACTCTGTACCCACAATCTGACCCCCCCCCCCCCCACTAAACCACTTGTACCTTCAAAAAGCTGCTTTTAATTTAACATCTGTCCTGGGGTCCGTTTGGCAGGTGATGCAGTTATTGTCCTAAAAAACAACTTTTAAACTGGCAGCCCCGTGCCCAAAGGTCGGGGCTTAGATTGTGTATGCATTAGGCTGGCACAACCTCTCTTTCCCTTCTCCCCGCCCTCCTCATCATTAGGAATGCTCCAAGCAGATTGTCTCCTATTCCTCAGCTGTGTAAATACTGAACATGGGCTGGATCGTTAAGGCACCTGTGCAATGTTCTAGTGGCATTGCTAATGATGAAGAGGATGGGGAGGAGGGATGGAGGGGTGGTGCAAAGTTAGGGCACAGATACTCTAAGCCCCGGTCATTGGGCACAGGGCTGCAAGTTTAAAAGTTGTTTTTAGGACAATAACTGCATCACCTGCCGAATCGACCCCAGGACAGATCTTGGATTAAAAGCAGCTATTCAAAGGTACAAGTGGTTTGGGGAGGGGGCAGATTGTGGGTACAGTCTCGCTTTAAACCTCGATCAATCCTTGCTGGTAAGGGGGAAATAAATCTTTAAACAGAGAGATCTTCTGATCTCCTCCCACCTCTCGTGCCTGTCCTACAGGGACAGGAAAAGCACTGGTGCTAGTGGGAAGGGGGGGGGGAGCTTTAAAACTCTCAGGTTTGTGCTTTTACTGTCCCTAGGGCATGAGTTAACTCGTGATGGTGTCGTGAAGGTGAGGGGAGAAACACAGGACTAGCCAGATTTTCCTCCGGGAAGCCGGCAATTTATCGGGTGCTGGGATGGTTCCTGTAATCTCTGTTCAGCCATTCAGCGGCTGAGGCTTGACACCTTTCCCATATGCTACCAGTCCTCCCCGTCTACAGGAACGTTTTTCACAGCCAGGCATTCTTGTGTTCTCTATAGGGAGAAAAAAATGGATTGAGCAGTGATTTTTCCATCACGCCCACCACTATGTCATCTGTCAATGGTCATTCAAAAGAGACCCACACACCTCATGACAGCGGCAGGTACGGCTGATGAAATGAAAAGTGCCAATATAGCTGCGCAAACATACAGAACTGCCAGTTAGCAAGTTTGTCTAATACTCTAACTTCTTTAAGGTAGCTTCACACGTACCGGATTCGCTGTGGATTTCACGCTGCAAATTTGCAGTGAAATCCGCTGCAAATCCTTGTACTGTGATCATCAATGGGGTTACATACCTGCAGCGGAATTTTCATTCCTGTAACGCCAGCCCCTTTAACCCGCTGCCGCCCGGAGAATACATTACCTGCTCAGCACCGTGTCTGCATCTGAGGCTTCAGTGGCGTGACCGTGCACGGATTGGCTGGGTGTGACCGACAGGGCGGTGGCATGTTAAAGGGGTGGGCGTTACATACTAGCAGCGGAAGGAAAATTACGCTGCAAATCGGGTATGTGTGAAGCTACCCTTCATGAACCAAATATCACCATCAACGACCCATGTATGGCTTACTGCTACTTGAATTAAACTACAAGATAAAAAATATATATACTGGTATCATAAATCACAGGCTGTTACTATATTGTATTTGAGGTGACATTATATTGTACTGTTTAGTACAATTTTAGATTTGGTAGAGTCATCATAGTGTGTCTTACCCTTTTCTCAAATATCACTAAACTTGTAAAATGTCATACTGTTTAAATGTAACTACTCTGAATCTGCCATCATTTCCTGCAATCTGTTTTAAATGTATTTATATGGAACTTGGTGACCTTACACATTGTCTTTTTCATAATCTTCTAGAAAATGCTTTAACATTTTAAAGTTCCTAAGTATGATGTTTACAAGCATGCAATTTTACCTAAGTAACTATGCTACAGAATAGCCTTTAACAGACAATGAGTCCTTATGTCCCATGCAGCAGACTTCTTTTGGATTTTTTAAAGGGGTTATGCAAGATAAGGAAAATATGGGCACTTTCTTCCAGAAACAGCACAACTATTGTCTCCAGTCAGGTTCGGTTTTGCAATTCAGTTCCATTGAAGCGAATTAGCCTAATTGCAAAACTTTACCCAAATTGGAGACAAGAGTAATGTTTCTGGAAAAAGCATCTGGATAACACCTTTAAGGATTTGTAAGCAAACTACAAAACATGGCTCCACAAAGTCAATCCCTTCAAAATAATAACGATAAATGTATGATGTCCTTACTATATACTTTATGAATACCAAATAATGGGATGTTAATAAAATTTTGATGCCACCCACTAGTTTGGTTTGGATCTAGCAATACTATTATCAGATACAGTAGTAAGACCTCAGTTCAGTTTTTGCTAATGTGAATTAAAACTTTGCTATTGTCATTTTTAGAAATGGTGTATTTTGCCTTGATCGCTCAGAAAAGGGTAAAGGCCGAGTCTATTGTGGCTGTATATAGAGAAGGAGAATGCTGGGGTCCATCCAAACCAAACCGTGAAGCTATTGACTACCGGTGGCCACAAAAGTTGGATGCTCGAGTTGTGCTAAACTCTAACTGCAAATCCCAGTCTGAGTGCTGCCCAATGACCCCCAGCTAAAAGCATTACAGGGGTAAAAATGACAAAAAGCCTAGCTCACTCAACCTCTTTGCACATGTACAGCAAATGCTGTGATTGCATTAATGCCACTAAAAATACAATGTCACTTACATTTCAGCACTATGCATGTATTTTATTATATACAATATAATATTTTTTATGGACAACTCATACATTTATTTAATCAGTTCTAGCATCAGTAGATAACCGTAGATAACCTGTAGATAGCTGTAAGTGCAGTAAGAAAGGGTTAATAGCACACTGCTCCTTACTGTACAGGCACCCAGACTCCTGTCATAATCAGTTGGTTTCCCACTCAAGATTAGAAAGCTTCTGCTCCTGAGTGGGCCAGCGGAGAGTGGAGGGGGACAGTAAGAAGCGATCTGTATAAATCACAGTGTGGCCTCCAGGAGGTTAAGTGGCAATGCTGTGTATCCCCATATAAGCCCTCCCTCGCTGGGCCGAGCACAAGGATCGGGCACTGTTGGAACAGTAAGCAGTGGCGCAGTGTGCTCAGCCCAACAGGGATGGAGGCAGTAAGCACTATGCAGATTGCTGCTTAGTGTTGTGCACCAAAAGAGTTAAGTGGAAACGCGCAGAATCACCACTTTACTCCTTCCTTCCTAGCTCCTGGGCTGCGCAGACAAGCATGCCTCCTGTTTATTCATGTGTATACACACAGGCCCACTCAGGGCATATGGGAATACATTGTTTTATGACTTAGTCTCTGACTAAGGATTAGGAACATCATAAAACTTGTCAGCCATTGTACTTGACTTGTTACTTGTGATTATTTTTGTTTTTTTGTAAATGAAATACGTCAAATATAGTCATCTGTTAAATTTACCTAACAGTATCATATAAATGCATCAGAATTCTTGCCTGAAATAAAAATAATAACAAAAAATATAATTGGTTCCCCAAACAATTCTGCTATGGGAACATAACATTGGGGTTCTCTGGAGAACATCATACATTTGCTTTGTTATTTTTTATTACCTTTAAGTGTACCGATTGGTGGTGAATTCCACTCTGCACCCAGAAAATCAGGTATTCATGGTTACGATGACACCAAGACCGTAATGTGTGCAACGCCTATTCTGATCCATTTGGGGTCACACACATTACGGTCTTGGCGTGTTCGTAGCCATCTATACCCAAAGTTCCTGGTGCAGAGCAGAATTCACCGACCATTGGGTCAGTGGACCTGCTAACAGGTATACTTTTACAATCCACACATCTTTATTGCGACCAGACAATGCAGAGAGTTTGCAGGATGCAGGAATAATTCTAATTATTGAAAACAAGCTGCTAACATCTACTTGTTAAAAGTCACAGATTAATAATTACCATTCCAAACAGAAGTGCGAGTGTTTCATAATCAATCCACTCCACTACCTTCACCAAGCTTGGTCTCTACAATTAGAAGACAGAACAATGTATTAAATAAAACTGTTAATTACCCATATAATGATTAGCTGCACAAAATATACACTCCATTTAATAATCAACTATTCAAATATGCTTAATGAATGGAAATTAACATTTATATGATCATCATTTCCTATGCTGTTCATGGCCATTTATAGCCTAATTTCATCTTTTGTGTATTTCTCACTCTAGTGCTTCTCATTATTTAGCAATTTTAAAGTGCCCTGTTTTATTGCATGCTGTCACCATGTAATACAGATATATAAACTGCAGTTTCCATAAATGCTATACAATATATGTACAATACGTAATCTGTACTATTACTCATACGTTATTTGACCTCAACCAATATTAATTTTTGCTATTTTTTTTTCTTCTTACCATAAAGTCAAAATACTTCTAGATTTTTTTCATATAAAGAGCCATATGAGATGTATTTTTATGTGGTACTAATAGTACTATTACAAATGTTTCCTTAATGTTGTTAAACTCACAGTTTATCACATATTTTAACAGTTCAGACAATTTTGCACATGGCAATACCAAATATGGTTTCAATTTTTTTTCATAAGAAAAATGTAAATTCAAATTAAAAGGAGGCATGGTATGAATTTTTAGGGAGGTTTTTCATATTTTTGCAGGTTATAGAAGATGATCTCTCACAGAAGCCTTCAGAAAGGGGTGCTGTGAAAATGGATTGGAGACAATCTGACTCCTATATTACCAAAAATGTGTGCTGCTGATGTTTAAATACCGCTGTCAGTTTTGAGTAGGGGTGACAGTATCACTTTTAAAGCTGAATGTAAAACTGTTGCAAAAAGCTGTGTGTGAAACACCCCCCGAAATTAAATTAAGTTTAAAGCTAAAGAGGAATTATCATGGTGTGTGACTGATTTGAGGAAAGTGATGTTCGGAATAGTCATATGCACAGATCGTGAATCTGCATAGGCCAAGGAGAGGACCCTGGAACTTTTATCTGGTTACAGATATGAAGATGATGATATGTCCCAACTAATTTATGATATGGGATTACATGTCAGTTGAAGGATCAGTGGAGATGGCAGATATTCCCTCAACTGTCAAGGCACAAGTGTATAAAGAAATTTTTCATCAATAGAATGAATTGGAAAATGTCCAGTGGTGATGATGAAGTCATTTGTCAGGAAGGTAATTCATCTTAACACACAAAAAGTGTTAAAGCATTGACAGGCATATGAAGTCAAATGACATGGCTGGAAAATATAAAAATCTCCATTCTGCCAAGCTCAATGGTTAACCACTTTCCAAGAAAGTAAAATATTGATTATCATTAGAGATGAGCGAACCCCGAGCATGCTCGAGTCCATCCGAACCCGGACTTTCGGCATTTGATTAGCGGTGGCTGCTGAAGTTGGATAAAGCCCTAAAGACCCTATTCCACCAACAGATCTGACGACAGATTATCTGCCAAAGATTTAAAGCCAAACCCAGGAGTGGATTTGAAAAGAGGAGAAATCCAGTCTTTCCTTTATGACCTGATCTCTGATTATAGTCTGTTCCTGGGTTTGGCTTCAAATCTTTGGCAGATAATCTGTCGTCAGATCTGTTGGTGGAATAGGGCCTTAAGGCTATGTGGAAAACATGGATATAGTCAAGAGCTTTATCCAAGTTCAGCAGCCCTCGCTAATCAAATACCGATTGTTCTGATTCGGGTGGACTCAAACCCGAACCCGGTTCGCTCATCTCTAATTATCATTAATGAAGTCCCTGACTTAAAGGGGAATTCCCATCTCAAACATAGGTAAACTTATAGGGCTTGTCAAGTTAGATACTGTATTCTTGCAAGAACTTTCATTTAGCAAAGTGGCCTCCTTCTCCCGATATATCTGCTCTTTCCCTCATTGTTGACAGCTTGTTATCTAGGTTACCGACCACCACTATAAAAGCAGTGGTCTGGCTAATGTGAGTGTGTACAAATGACTGCTTTTGCAGCAGAGTGATAGTTGGTAAACTTGAAAACGAGCGGTCAACAATGTGAGGGGAAAAACAAGATTTTTCCAAAATACAAAGTTTAACTAGTTGAGATGGAAAAAACGCCTTTATGAATTCAGATCATCACAGGGGCTAAAGGACACATCTGAACTGGAGCAGGCGCAGAGGAGGGCGACCAAGGTCATTAAGGGAATGGGTGGGTGTTGGTACCAAGGCGGGTTATTAAGCTTGGTACTAGTTAGTTTTTAAAAAAAATATATATATATATATTAGAAGTTATGGGCATTAGATTTCTGGTGATTTACAAGGATTTATTCTGATTGCCATAGGAGTCAGCAAGGAATTTTCTCCCTGTGATGGGGCAATTGTCATCTGCCTCATAGGGGGTTTTGCCTTCCTCTGGATCAACACAGGGTTTCTCTAGGTTAAACCTGATGGACTCCTGTCTTCTTTCAACCTTAATAATTATGTTACAGAGGTCTAAAGAGTGGCAACTACATATCTGGAATTTTTTATGAGGATTCCTTACTTTATTCCATATTTTAATTCTATTTGATTAGGAAATACATGTTCCATTTATTAAAATAAATTTTATTTGTTTGAAGCATTAAAAAAATTCCCATAAATATGACAGTTTTTTAAAGTAAAAATAGCCAGTTTAAAAATGTAGCAATTTTTGAGCCTAAAAAATAGGCGTATAAATAGTATTGGAACTGAGGTAGGGTCCCATGGTATGATGGCATATCATAGAAATATACCTATAGATACAAAAACAAAGCTATACTTCATGAAACCTAGGTCTAGTCTCCTGAAAACAGCTTTTTTGTCTTGTGCTGGTGGGGGAAAAAAAAAGAGACTAAAAACAAGTAGTCTCGGTGATCTGCACACTCACAGAGAAGGCAGTCATTTAAGGGATGGATGCAGGTAAGTATAGCTCTGTTTTAAAGCATAACTAAAAAAAATAATAATGGAAATTGCTATCATGTTTTATTTCACATCCCCTGTTGATTTACATTTTGAAAGATATAACGAGAGTACTCATTTTAAGTAATATGGTGGTAACGTTTTGTTTTTGGTATTCTCATTATTAGTTAAAAAAAAAAAAAACAACATTTTAACACTAATAATTGCTGTCAAGTACAGAACATCTGTTGCTTTTATCGCTTCGATGTAAAAAGGCCTACAGACTGATGGATAAAAAGTGTCATGCTATATAAATGTAGTTAAGGTAGCATTAAAATGAATGTGGCTTTCAAGGGATATTTAAATTCCAAGTATATTAATTTAATGTGTACACATGTTCAGTTTTTGGTGCTTAGCATTTAAAAGGGTATTCAGATAACTATAATTTTCAAGGGCTTGGGATAATGGTCCAACATTAAAACTGTGTACTAAACCGCCATTGATACTACCACAGGTGCTGTTTTGACTGTGCCAGTTTCTGCAATCAATGCTTTACCTACTCCCTCCCAACAAGCAGTAAATGCTTCCACATCTCCTCTCAGCTACTGATTGTCTGTGTAGCAGAATGGAAAAGAGGAAATACTTACAGACCAGAACTAAATAGCATCTGCAGGTTGTCAGTGGCAGGCAGATACAGGCTTTTTCAGTGTTAGACTGGCACCCAGGGCACTTGTAGATGTTATAGTTGTAATACCCATTCGGCAAAAAAGAAAACTTTTCAATTGCATGCTTCTAATCGAGCTGAATATGGTATTAATAAAAACATCTCCATAATCTAATGGCTTTATATATGACTTCAGACATGTCACAATGCCATAAAATAAAATCTTTTGCATTTAAAAGTGCTGAGTTGACTCTCCAATTAAATTGATGGGAGTTACCTTAATTAGATCAGCCCCACTGATTCTTAAGGTAACTTTACACAGAGATTTATCTGACAGATTTTAAAGGCCAAAGCCAGGAGTGGTTTTGAAAAGAGGAGAAATCTCAGCCTTTCCTTTATGACCTGCTCTCGGTTTATAGTCTGTTCCTGGCTTTGGCTCAATAATCTGTCAAGTAAATCTCTCTGTGTGAAGACACCCATAGAGTAAACTGGGGGAAGGTCTATGGTCCTACTTCTATACCCATTAATTGAGCAATTTGTTTCCCTTTTTTTATTGGGCATGAGAGTCAACACTTTGGGTCCACCACTACTCAAAACATCTGACATATGAGAATCAATAGGTAGGATATATATGTGGGTTGACTTACATCACCAACTGCTGCCAAAGCCGCAACTGCTGCCAAGGACCCAATCATAGCTGCTAGAGTTCGGTGGACAATCTACAAAAAAAAAAGCAAAACAAAAAATCTAAACAAACACACTTTGATAGTAAGGTAAAAAAAAAACTTATTAGATTGAAGAAGTTTACTTTCGGAAGACATAAAAAGTAAAATGGGGGGGTAAGTAGTGTGTGTTTTATTTTTGGGGGGGGGGCTAAACAAACAAGCTACCCTCCCTTAACCAGTTTTAAATAGAAGCTTAGAACACAAAACTGTTTCCCTGAGTGAAAGAAAGCATACTGTTGATATGATTCTTGTAAATCATAATACATATTTAAATAGTATCATGATATTTTGAAATTAGCCTACTATTGTATTAATATGCATTGCAGTGGCTGGCAATTACAGTGGTTGGGGTTTTCAAAAATATTGCAGGTGACAAAAAAGTAGAATGTCCAGACTAGGGATGGTCCGAACAGAGTTCGGTTCGGGTTCGTACGAACCCGAACTCTCGGGAATGATTCCCGCTGTCTGCCCGCTCCGTGGAGAGGGTGGATACAGCGAGAGGACCGCCTGGAAAACTGGGATACAGCCATAGCCGTAGGCTGTATCCCAGTTTTCCAGGCGGTCCTCCTGCTGTATCAACCCGCTGCACGGAGCGGGCAGAGAGTGGGAATCTGATGCCGAGCGTTCGGGTTTATACGAACCCGAACTTCGGCAGTTTTGGACCATCCCTAGTCCAGACCTTCACATCGAGTAATAACATGCCTTATAGAATGATGGGTTATATTTATTCTACTACCATACTAAAAAGTTAAAGAGACTATCACTAGGTTTATGCATTCCTATCTGAAGCCTTCATAAACTGCTGACAGACCCTTACATTGATCTGTGCAAACATTCTTGCTATTGTGTGCATGCACTTAGCAGTCCTCAATATTCATGAATACAGTTTGGTCCGTACATCAGCCTCTAATTTGGCTGCTGTCCGGCTATACTAAGTATAGACTGGCAACTGTCCTATAGTAACGAGTGGGCAAAGGGAGCAGCTCTCCATGGTGCCTGTTCTCCTGCATATCAGTAGAACAGCTGTACAAAACAAAGTCTGTCACTAGTTTATGGTACTTTCATCATAAACTTGGCGACAGATTCTCTTTAAATGGGAACCAATCAGCACAATTGTGCTAATTAGGTTCCCAAGAGCACTTAATAGATGTGGTAAGTAGCCTCCCTACTATGTCCTGGGTTGCTCCTTCGATACCTTCTGCGGGGTGACTGACAGGCAAGGAAGCTGGTTATAGGCCTCTTAGGGGCCTTTTTGCCGATCAATCAGCCCGCAGAGTGCGCTGACATGTCAGAGAGCCGTGACTAGTCCCAGCCCAGATGACTAGTTCCCGGATTTCTCCCTGACTTGCACGTGTCATTTTGCGAGCATAAGAAGGTACCAAAGGAGCAACCCAGGACATGGTAGGGAAGCTCCTTGTCACATCTACTAAGCATTTGTGGAAACCTAAGTAGCACAATTTTGCTGATTGGTTCCTTTTAAGTGCAATTTAATGGGGTGCTTCAAAATAGAAATACAAAAAAAAGTTAGCATTGCCCAATTGTTATAAAAAACTTAACTGGACTGTTGAAAGGTCTTACCTCGAATATGATTAGCACATAAACACCTGCTAAGATAATAGCTGCAATTGTTACTTGCGTCTCAATGCTGGCACTAAGATATTGATGAGTCACAGACACCGGAACAAGAGGAGTCTCCTGAAGAAACGCTTGAATGTTTATTGAAATAGTTTCACTGGAAATAAAATTTACAAGATTATTCAGTCACATTTTATTAGTTTTGGCAGTATTTAAATAGTAAAATAATTGAATGCAATTAGTAGAAAGATAGTAAGAACATTTTATTCTTAGACTGCATCCTGTTATACCGACATTGATTTCACAAGACATTTGCTCACATAAAAGCAAGGAAGAATCTTAAAGGATATCTTTGTGTAGCTACAGCCTCTTTGCAAAGCCCCGTTTCTCCATGGTTACAAAACACAAATTGTGAGTAAGCAAGAAGCAGGGGACAATAGACAACAAGACTGCAGGATCAGACAAATTGTTTTTAGTCTTTAACCATGGAGACACATACGTATGTCTGAAAAGGAACTGTAAACAAAAAGCAATATCCTTAGCTATAAAGTCAACTATTTTTAAAATTGGTTTTATTTTTCTAACACAGAAAATTGAAAATTGGTTGTAAAAGTGTATATGGCTGTTATTTAATTTTTTTATGAAGATGATCAACATAAATAAACTTGCCCACTCTCTCATCTCCCATCATTGAAAAGAAGAAAAAAATAAATACATTTCCTCTTCTGAGCAGCCTCCAGTCAGCTTAGCCAATAATTGTTTAAGACACGACAGCGGCAGCCAGTGATCGGCTAAGCGAACTGTCACTCTCAAGACAATTACCGGATGCTACACTGTACTGTTTCAGTCAGTCACTGATTGGCTGAGTGGCCTGTAAGTCTCTTTTCCGGAGTCACAGTCCGCTCAGCAAATCAGTGGCTGACTGAGACAGGACAGCACCGTCACCAGTGATTGGCTGAGAAGTCACTTATCTGGGAGAGTGAAAGCCCGGTAAGCCACTCACTGGCTGCCTCTGTCCTGTCTCAGTCAGTAATTGGCTCAGAAGCCGCTGGAGCCGCGTCATACAGGGGAGGGAATTCCCTCCCACTGGGGCGGACCGGCCTACCTCCAGTGCTTGAGCACTGGCCGGTTCCGGTGCATAGAACGGCGCCGTGCACGGGCCTGAAAAACGGACCGCGGCATCGGCTTCCCCGTGACGGAGCCGTTCGAACCGTGGGTTCAGATTAAAGAGGATGTACCTGGTGGTACATCCTCTTTAAGGGATTATTATAAGTGATTAGAGAGAAGTGCAATTCAAGCATGCTCGAGTACATTGGATAAAGCCCTAGGGAGCCCAGGAAAACATGGATACTGGATTCACTAGGGCTGCATCTGACTTCCTCAGCCCCTGGTATTCAAATAAGCTCATCTTTATAAGTAATCATTTAATTGCCTACATAGAGCAATGCATTTCATGATCTATGCTATCAATTTATAATCTATGGTATCAGCGCCCTGCAGGTACACCAAATCAATCCTGGACGGCATTTACATTTTTACAGCGGGATGACAATGGAATCTTGACTATGGAAGTGAAAGGGAAGGTATCCGCAGTGGATTTCAATGCGAACTCGGAGCATGAAATCCGCTGTGGAAATGGTACGTGTGAACCAAAAAAAAGATGTACCTGCATAGATTGTTGACCACTGTGTATATATAATAAATGAGAAGGTCAAGACACCTACATAAAAATTTCACAACATAGAGAGTACATAATATCTACAGCGAGGTGGTCACGAGGGAGGTCTGTGAGCCAGCTACATTTACTGTAAGCTCCTGAGCTACAAACCGAGATAAGTAACTGTGCAGTCACAGAGTTAAGGCCCTATCACACATTATTTATTAGATGAACAGGCCCTGCTTAAAAATTATCCCTATGTAACTGGGCATGTGCTACAGATGGCCACATGAATGATCCAGCATCCCTTCAAAGGGCAATAGTCAAGCCTTGGTATAGACTCTGTACACAAGCCCTGACCTACTAGCTTGTAATTGGGCCCTAAGTAACAATAGTATCCAGCTATTAGTTCACACATTAAGGTTTGCATTTTTAATTATTGAATACAAAGCCAGGGACTGATTTTTAGAAGTCTCTGTCTTTTCTTTACGCATGCTTTCCATTTATGATCTTAAAGTGTGAACACAACCTTTAACAGAAATTCACAACACCTGATGTTACTTGTGTAATATAAATAAGTTTTGTTTAATATAATCATGAAGAGAAGGTATGTAGCAGCAGAGGTGTAACTCCAATGTAAAATCTGGACCAGGACGTTGTATCACAATGGTCACATTGGACAAAGATTGTTTGGGCTTTTCTAGGGACCAGGGCCAGGGTACATCCGCTGCACACATTACAGATACACTTTCCTTGCTGCAATGCAGACTTCTAAAATGCATCAGATTAAGACTAAACAAGAAATAAAACTGCTATTCCTTTACAGCAAGCTGGAAAATCTGTATTGGTACCGGATGTTCATTATTGTAACTTGCTGAAAGCTCTGACTGCAGATGACTCATAGATCACCTAGTTATCTCAAAGGGAACATATAAGTGCTTGTGGCATTGATTCAGTAAAACAGTTTACAGCTTTTCATGCAGATACGTCAAGCACACATACACAAGGAAAATGCTGCATGGCGTCCTACAAAATAGAGCTCTCAAAAAGAGAATTATAGACCAGAAGCACAATTTCTAAGAAAGTTATTATGTTACCACCCCCCCCCCCCCCCCCCCCCCCCCCCCCAACAATCTACCTAAAATTAACATCTTGTAGCAGTAAAAATCATGAAACCAACCTGTTTAATATTTCAAATGTACTTTCTTTTACAATATGTTCCGTCTGTCTCGAATTCAGAGCCAGGGTCCAATTGTGTATCACCTGCGAAATACTGAATCATTTACTGTACAAGGCAAAATCTGAATTGGTCTTTTAATATTACTCAGTCACATCCATTCTTTTACACAGTGTACATTATAACCTTGGATTCTGTGACCTTTATAGAATAATGCAACATCAAATATATCATCCCAGTACTCACTTAAGGCAAAGTTGTTGAGTTCAACAATACTTTGCACTTCGTATAAGAAACTGTTTCAAAATATATTATGGCAACTTATTCTAACAAACCATAAGAGCAATAGGACGTTACACTTACCATTGTGCATGAACAAAACTGAAAGACTCCTGTGTGACTGCACATGAAGTCATATACTGAAGAGCCTTAGGCCCTCCATGTGCCACCATATGTTGACAGCAGCATATTATAAAAGAGAATACCCTTTGTTATATAGCATACGATGGGTAACACTTTCTAAAATTCATACAATATAGATCTTGACCTATGCTGGAAAACGCTAAGGGAATTATTAGAGATAGAAAACTTGTTAGATGTTACACCGCTGCGGCATAATGAGAAAATAATAGAAAATATAAAATGAAGGCAATATATAGATATGTATATACAGTGATGCTTTGGATTATGAGCATAATTCGTTCTGGGGCCGAGCTTGTAATCCAAATACACTCTTAAGCCAAAGTAAATTTTTCCATAAGAAATCCATGAAATGCAGACAATTGGTTCCACACCCCAAAAACCATAATTTTTTATTCTGAATAACATGTAGAACAGATGAAACCAACAAGAAACAGCTGAATATGTTATATTATTAGTTACTGTACAGTATGGCAGCAGTGTGTATAGCTGAGTGTGAGTGCACACACATTATAGCAGCAGTGTGTATAGCCGAGTATGATTGCAGGCACATTATAGCAGAAATAGAGAGCATGGGAAACACAAGGGTTGACAGAGACTGCAGGGAGCATGAAACAGGAAGGAAGTGGATCTGCTATGATTTGGAAGGTGAGTGAGACTTCCTGGGTCAGAGTACAGAGCTGTAGACCCTGCTGTGCAGACCATGCCCCTCCCCTGCTCACCCTCCCACCCAGTACAGGGAGCTCCTAAACCAAAGCAATGCTCTTAAACTAAGTTACAATTTTAAAATACTGTGAGCTCTTCTTGCAAAACAGGCAGGCATAAAGAAGGGGAGGGATGTTTTTATGGAAAGGGCCCTAAACCTTGGAGCAGAATAAAACTAGAATTTAAAGTAGAGGAAAAATACTAGTTACAGTACAGAAGACTAGAGAGCAAGGGGACTTCCGGTTCCGGCGCGCGCATGGTCGGCTGCAAGTGAGGGAGCTCCGCATCGTGATCTCGGGAATCTGAGCCCCCTAGCCGCGAACCACTCTGCCGAGGGTCTCTGACTCGCCCACCGTACTCCCATACCGGGTACACATGGATAAATTTGTACAACGCGGCGGGGAGCCGCCGGCACAGGTCCAGACGCCGCAGCCACAGAGGGAGACTAGGAGGCAGATGGACAAGATGGCGCCCGACACACCGCGCAGCCAAACACCCCTTACAGGTACCAGCTCAATGGCGTTTTCCCCCCCTGACACCCTGCTGGGAGAGACGATACAACCCGCACAGGCAATATCGGGGTTCTCCTGTAAAGAATTAGCTGCGGAAGTGGCGAAAATACTGGGCCCGGACATAAAAGCCTCTCTGGAGGCCACCGTAGCTGCCACCCTCACGAGCCTGCAACAGGAGGTGACTACGCACTCGGCCCAGATCTCAGATTTGGACAAACGCTATACCATCCTGGAAGATGAACTATTTAATACTCAGAACAAGGTCAGACAGCTCATGCGAGCTCATGATTTTATGAGAGATAAAATAGAAGATCTTGAAAACAGGTCTCGCCGGAGCAATTTGCGCTTAGTGGGTCTGCCGGAGTCCATAATGCCACGCCAGCTAATACAACTATGTGCTGTTGACCTTCCACAAGCGCTTGGCATAACATCTGCAGTGACTGTAGAAAGAGCGCACCGCATTGGACCACCGCCCCAAAATCAGCAGACTAAGAGGGGGGATATGACCAAGCCAAGACAAGTTATTGCTAAGTTTCTGAATTTCGCGGACAAAGCAAATATTTTGCAGGCATATAAAAAGTCCAATACCCCTCTGCTTTTACAAGGGCACAAAGTCCTATTATTTGGAGACTATTCGGCGGATGTAGCAAAAAAGCGCAAGGCTTTTGCCCCCATTTGTACAGCCATGGTTAAATACCAGATCCGTTTTGCCTTACAATATCCTGCACTGCTCAAAGTGTTCCGGCCGGATGACACTTTTGAAATATTTCATACCCCTGAAGCGGCAAGCCATTACCTGGATTCTTGGAGGAATCAAGAAGCTTCCCCTTCTGCGAGCCGAAAAAGGGGCAGACTGGAACCCCCTATTTCTTCTGACAGCATTGCTGACTGACCCGTATCCGATGATGCTACTGGACCTTTTCTGAAGCAGGACTTGCTGGGACCCATGTGACTGTAATGTCCATAACTGAATTGGGACTTCCTAATTCCTGATTGTTCCTGTTAATAAGATGGTTTGGCGTTTTGTTTGTCTTACTTTTAGCCATAAGGGGTTTAATGTTTGCTTGCATTGGAATTGGGGGGGGGGGGACAAAAGGGGAGGAAAAGGGGAAAAAAAAAAAAAAAAAAAAAAAAAAAAAGGGTGTTGGTTTACTGTTTCTGTCGTAGAAATCTTTCTGCCCCCTTTTCTTTTCTTATAATCTACTTTTAACACGGGTCTTTTGGAAGACCTCTGTGAGTGGTGGGGTTTTGTAAATTCTTCTTACTGAGAGATCCAGCGGACTAGAGGTAAAATCTGCTGGACAATGGTTACGACTTTAGGCGAGCGGGGCGATGGCTCGACCACAATGCGCGGAAGAAGCGAAGTCCTTGATCTTTTCTCAGTCGCCAGTTTCTTTATTTTTTTGATTTTGTTTGAGTACATTTTGTGTTATGTGTTCTTTAATCTTGTTGTCTTTTTGTTCTGTTATGACAGGATTCGTCTCACATCACCTCCACTTTCCAAGGGGCCCTACTGGATGATCTATATTGCAGGTATGCTGGCGCCGTATCTTCTCTGTGGAGACATTACCTAACATGAAAATAGCTACCTGGAATGTAAAGGGGTTGAGGTCTCCACAGAAGAGATATATGGTGCTTAGACACCTCAAACGGCTAGATGTTGATCTGGCACTGTTACAGGAAACCCATTTAGCTGAGGAGGATTATGTTCGTATGCAGAAGTTATGGGTAGGGAAAGTACTAGGCTCCCCTTCAGTGGGCCGCAAAGCGGGCGTCTTGCTGTTTATACATTCACGGGTGTCGCACACTATACTTAAGGCAGATGCAGATAATCAGGGTCGGCATCTACATGTAGTCTTAGATACCGCGGCCGGGAAGCTGAGCATCCACAATGTATATGCCCCAAACTCCCCGAATGAACAGTTTCGAACACAACTGACTCATTCCTTGCTCACTGACCCGGAACATTTGGTGTTATTAGGGGGAGATATGAACGAGGTGATGCATGGCTCGGAGGACAGAAAACGAACCCAGTCTGGACACACTCCTGTACCCTCTGTAATTACTCCATTAGCAAAGCTAGCAGATTCTACCAAGCTATATGATATATGGAGACACTATAATCCAGCCGAACGGGAGTATACCTTTTACTCCCATTCCAGACGATCATGGTCCAGACTGGATTATTTTCTGTCCTCGGAATCATTATTACGAAAAATTAGTTCAGCCTCCATATCTGACATGGTCATTTCGGACCATTCCCCGGTTCTGATACAGGTAGAGGAGCAAACTCCCCATGGTACAGATATACTGTGGCGCTTTCCGTCATTTATGACAAAGGACGAGGAGTTTGTCCAACACCTCAAAGGTTGGTGGATGTCATATAGTCGGGATAATGAGGCACATTCTGATAATCCTACATTGTTCTGGGAGACAGCAAAAGCTGTCCTCAGGGGACAGATAATGTCATTCACTGCGGCGCGTAAAAGAGAGGCCAGGAACAAACATATGATGGCCACGAAACAACTTAGGGAAACATATACAACATTTTTACAAACTGACACTGAGGACTCTAGGGAGGCTTGGAAAGCGGCTAAAATGGTGTATGACCTGTGGTTGGACAGACTAGAAAGCTTTCAGCGAGATAGACTTAGCTCGGAATTTTTTAAATATGGAAATAAAGCAGGGAGGCTGCTGGCTCGATTAGCGAAAGGACGGCACCCGGCTCAGCACATACTTACTCTGCGGGATGCGCGTGGCTCTCTCCACAAGAAACCATATGACATTAATAGGATTCTGGGGGAATTTTATAAAACCTTATATGAAAAGACGACAGTGGATTTGTCCCTGGGTAAAAGTTTTCTAAATAAATTGCGAATGCCCACATTGTCTGAGGAGGATATAGAATTTCTAAACTCGCCGATCTCCATGGAAGAAATTGTAGGTACGATAAAAATATTGCCCAACAGTAAAGCGCCCGGCCCAGACGGCTTCTCTAGTGAGTTCTACAAAGCCCTACATGAGGACGTCGCTCCCATCTTAACAAAACTATTTAATGGCATCCTACAGGGTGGCCCAGTGATGCCCTCTAGTAATGTGGCATATATAAAAGTCTTGTTAAAACCGGGCAAAGACCCAACTTTGCCCGGTTCGTATCGGCCGATCTCCCTCATGAACCAAGATATTAAGATACTCACTAAGATCATGGCAAATAGGCTGGCACACTATATGCCGCAGCTCATTGGCCCTCATCAGGTAGGGTTTATCAAGGGGAGATCGGCGGTTGCGAACATACGACAAGTCTTATTGGCTCAGGACTGGACCCGCCACCACAGCTCACAGAGTCATAAAGAAGCTTTATTGAAGATTGATGCCGAAAAGGCTTTTGACAATGTGGACTGGGGGTGGCTAGGCCTGGTACTGACCCATATGGGAATCACGGGGAATTTCCGCTCACTGGTGGATTCTTTATATAGCACACCCCTGGCACGGGTACATACTCCCGGATTTTTATCCGCACAGATACCACTGCAAAAAGGGACACGGCAAGGGTGCCCATTGTCACCCTTGTTATTTAACATAGCACTTGAGCCTCTGGCGCTTTATCTATCCCGCACAACTGAATTCTCTGGTATCGCAGTGGGTGGAGCGGAGCTGAAAATAACATGCTTCGCAGACGATATGCTAGTCTTCCTGCAGTCACCTGAGGTCCATTTAGATGAGGTCCTTCGGATTATCTCAGATTATGGGACATACTCAGGTCTCAGGATAAATGTGAGTAAGTGTGAGCTGCTCTTCTTGGCACCACATGTCTGGTCACCCACGGGGCATTACCAGGTCACTGTGGCCAGAGATCATATCACCTATTTGGGAATTAAAGTAGGTAGGACTCCTGCAGCAATTTATAACTTAAATTACCCGCCCCTGATAAAGAAAATAGTGCAGGAACTAGAGAGGTGGAGGTCCCTCACATTGTCCCTGTTTGGTAGAGCCCACCTACTAAAAATGATCAGTTTTGCACGCATTCTGTATCCTCTTCAGACAATCCCGCTGTTGTTAACTCATGTGGACATCCTAAAGCTACAGTCATCTTTCACACGCTTCTTGTGGAACGGGAAGAGACCACGTATAGCATATACTAAATTATGTATGTCTAAATGGGACGGAGGTGTCAAGTTTCCACATATCCGTCATTATAACTTAGCGGCTCTGCTAAGACATATTAGGGATTGGATATTTGACACCTCTTTCTTCTCCAATACTGCCCTGGAAAGAGAGTTGGCGAGACCGTATGACCTGACCATGCTTCTGCATACGAAATACTCCTCCTTACCCCCCCAAATAAAGAATAGTTGGTTATTGAGGGATACTTTGATGGCGTGGAAAACGCTACGCAAATTATACAGGTTGCCCATATACGTGTCCGATTACCTACCGCTTTGGACCAATCCGCAATTTCCCCAAGGCAGCTCTAACTGCCAATTCCGACAATGGGAATCAAAAGGGATTTCGAAGTTAGGAGATGTTGTTGACCCCCAAACGGGTAAGCTTCTTCCCTGGCTCAGCCTCATGAGTAAATATAATCTGCCCGAACAGCATTTTCTAGCCTATTCGCAGCTTCGAGCCTTTTATACCTCCATACAAGTTAAAGACGTAGATGTGGATAGATGTGACCACTTTGCTAACCTTCTGGGTCCCCCCAAAGATATGCACTCACTATCAGTGCTTTACAGGGACTTAACTAGTCAACTGCTTAGCTCAGTGGCCACAACTGCCTTTGGTAAATGGGAACGGATACTAAATGATAACTCCATGTCCAGGAAAATAAGGGAGGGCTTTGAAAAGGTGAAATTGGCGATAGTAAATGAGCAGTGGCGGGAGATGCAATATAAAATTATTCATAGAGCTACCTATGCGTTTGATCTCACATATGCTGCAGCCCCCGCTCACTACTTGCGTAAGTGTCCTAAGTGTGATCTGGACAAAGCGGACCTATTACATGGTCTCTGGGCTTGCCCCTCTCTACGCCCTCTGTGGGAGGAAGCGAGAATCTATATACATGACATATGGGGAATAGAGGTGCCTGACGATCCCAAGGCGACTATATTTCACTATATGCCTTTAGACCCGGAGGATGATGCATCCAAATGTATAGCTGTTAAGGGGTTGCATATAACCCTATTGGTAGTGAAGAAATGCTTGCTTAGACATTGGTTGGAACCACAAATACCAACTTTGCAAGAAATAATAGCAACCTTGAAACAGCTTATGATTCTCGATAAAAGGGATACTGAACGTCACAAGGAGAAATCCACCTCCGGTTTTTTCAAGAAGTGGAGATGCTTCTTGGAAAAAGCACTTACTGACTCCGAGAGGACTCAGATTATGGAGACATTCAAGTATACCACTTGGTATTGTAAGGAAGATCTGAGGGGCACATTACGGAACCTTAGAGTACGGTCATGATAGCAAGGGCGGATGCTGTATGGTTCCGAGTAGGAGGAGGGTGGCGGTTTTTACATCATCGGGGGCATCTGTTTCCCTTTTGGAATGGGTTACTACTGATTTTTGGTGTAATTTCTGAAAAATTTCTGTGGAGATCCTTTTGGTTTTTTTTTTTTAGGCCCTCATGGAGAGTGATGGTGAGACGAATCCTGTGAGAGTTTCTGATAGTTTTGCCGGTTGACAAGTTTGGTATATACCTCGCTTCTACTTTACAAATTTATATGTTTTGCTTGCCCTTACTTATTATCCCCTTATGTATCAATTGGATTTACTGCCTATCGCTAGTGAGTACTTTATTATAGTGCCTAGTCTAAGTTTGGACGGGCTTGAAATGGACCGATATTTGCAGTAATTTAAGGGATGCATCACGGGAAAATGGGAAAAGGTGATGGAGGCACAGTATTAGTATTTTTAATGTTGCTCTATAACATGGATTGTACCGGATTGTTATCGCTTGTTATAACTTGAGTAATGTATGTACAACCCTGCAACAGCCTTTCACTAAAGTGTTTTGAAAAAAAAAAAAAAAAAAAAGACTAGAGAGCACCTACTGTAATACGGATGATAAAAATAGATTTTACATAACTACTCCGCACATTTTTAAGTTGTGTAGATCATCTGAAAAGTTTATCAAAATTGTACAGAAGCTAACTGGGATAACATTACGGGAGACATGTCAGAATGACAGTGGGAGAGAATATGTGACAAGTATCAGCTAAGAACAACCCTACATCCCTAGCTTCCTGAAAAAACTGGGAATCGGGAAAAATCTAACTGGAATGGAAGGGTCAGGATGGATACATATATTGTGGGAATGTGTAGTAATAAAGGAATACTGAAGTGAGATAGCGGAAGAAAAAAAAAATAGTTTAGGTTCCGCTTCCTTTCTCCCCATTGGTCACTATACTGACTGACGATTCACAAATAACCTATTTCAGAAAAAAAGTAAAAAGAAAATAATTGTTTAGATCACTGCTTACTGAAAGACTCCAGATAGTTAGAAATTGCATGGCAGCAACCACACCGAGTATGAGTGGATGGAAGAAAGCAGTATGAGTGGATGGAAGAAATATAAAAATGTGTATTATGTGATACTCACTTGTAAAGAAAATTGTACATTATGTATACAGTATGTATTGACACAAAACTGTTTGTATAAAAGTGCATGTATATTCTTTAATTTAAAAAAAAAGGAATTTAAAATTTGTTTGTGATCAAACAAGGGGAAAAAATAAAACATTTGTATAGCTCCATGTATCATTTAAAGCATATGAAATTTACAGCACAATCCCAATGTGTATGGATTTTACATACAAATACACACAGACATGCATGTATTAACCAAATACCACTACCAACCTGTGTCGGTCGACGTCTTCTGGAAAAGGGGTCATTCAGCTGCACAATTTGAATAAGAATATATTCATCATTACTTTGATCAATCAAATTTCCAGCAAATGGGCCATCAACTTCAAGTTTTAGAAGTGCAGCGCCTCGAAAGTCGGTAAGATTTGCAGCTTATTGGGAATTGTTAAGGGCATATTATTTATAGATGAGACATACATTTATGTACAGCCACTGGGGTAGCATAAAATACTTCAGTAGGGAAGTAGTAGAGAGAAGAAAGGAAAGAAAGTGCATTATGTCTTCTTAGAAGCTTGTTTATTCAGTACTTTGAGCTTTGAAGGTTAGAGGACAGTATGTTAAAAGATAAGCTACATTACATTAGGAGCATACTTGACTTATCAAAAGCACAAGATTAGAGAGTTTGGGATAAAATCCTAATGTAAGAAAAAAAAAGGAAAGTTTTAAGAATGGGGTAAAAGAAAAATATAATCAACCAGTAGTTCCAGCAGTAAGCGGACTATTGAAATGACATTTTAGATAGATAGTGTAAGACATCTTCCTTCATGTTTCCAGGTATTTATCATAAAAGCAATGTTTGCATGTGGTAGGCATTAGGGGGAGGTACTGTAGTTAGTAGCTAATAGAAAGAATGGCCTCCAGAATAGTCTGCTAGTTCTTCACTTTAGCTAACACCTGCATCATTGCCAATCATTAATAAAGGTGCAGTCTTACATTATGGCTGCCACATGCTGAGGAAACCATGGCCACACCAGCAATATAATGCAATTATTTGACAACAGGTAGGTGAGAGGGCAGTGTAGAGAACCGCACATAGAATATGAAAAGGGGGAGGACAGTATCACTTTAAAAAAATGCAGATTACAAAACTAAGTTATCTTTCTACTCACTTGCAGTCCCCCAGTACAAGCCAAGTTTGATCTAAGTCCTGTCCTATGCATCAGCATTCAGTACACAGCTCATGTTCAGGTTTACAATGGAGGAATGTAGAAAACTACAGATTTAGAACCAGTGACTTTTAACCTGTATCTTGATTACTGGACTTTAGGTGGGATCTGGAGGCAATGTTCCTTTTAATTGCAGGTCAGTTCACTTTATTATTCCCTAGGTCTCCACAACCTGTATTTATGGCATTATTTTCTAGTGTTTTTGACAAACGTTTTTGCATATTTCTTATAAAAGCTGTGTATGAAAAAATGGCAAAAAAATAAAATAAAATGGAACATTTTGAGTTTTGAAAAATGACAGAACATACACAGATTTACAAAATAAGAACAACTTACCCTGGGTTCACACTAAGTTTTTGCAATCCCTTTTCCAAAAAAAAAAAACGGATGCATCCTTTTGATCCATTTTTACATTGACTTCCATTATAACAAAAAGGTTCCGTTTTTAACGTACACAAAAACATAGTCAACCTCATTTTTGTGTCCTTTTAAAAAGATACAGATCCATTTTGATCCTTTTTTTTTTATAATGGAAGTCAATGGAAAAACGGATTATAACGGATGCACACAAGTGCATCAAATTTTTGTAATAAAAAAAAAAACGGATGAAAAAAATGGATTGTGAAAACACGGTGTGAACCCAGCCTTGGTGTCTTATACCTACCAGCATCAGCCACTTCATAATACAATTATGTTAACACACAATTTGCAGATTGCATCACAGGCCACAATTTATTGAATTGTAAAACATTAGTTCCAACAGAATTGCCGCAGTGTAAACACTCCGTATACACGGCAACCGCACAGAAAATTCACATTTCTATTTTGTGGAGCCACTATTCAGTTCACCATTCCACTCCCGACAGCACTTTATATTGCGTTCTATGGTGTCCGGGTGGACATCACAGACAGTGGCCTTTCTGTGAGACGGGCGAGTCAAAGAACGGACGCTGTTTTTACAGCGTGTGATTCCGGCCATATATTACATTTAACAAATTTATCAAATAAAACGTGGTGCGGATATAGCACCCAGATGCAGCAAACAGTGCTTCTACTTAGCTTCCCTGCCGTACATGTGGTATGTTTATCTGTAATAGTGATGAGTGAATACTGTTCGATCGAATAGATATTCGATCAAATAGTAAGGTATTCGACAGTATAGATCATCATCAAATAGTACGCCGGATATTCAATAAAAATTTGATAAGCGTTCAAATACCCTTTCCCTGAGGTGTCATTGTGAACCTCCAAGTGGTCGAATAGATGTTTTTCAATAATCAAATACTTGTTAACATAGACTTTAATGGGATTGAATATTCGACCGAATAGTCGAATATCAGGGAGATATTCGTACGAATATCGAGTATTCGAATATTTCACTATTCGCTCATCACTAATCTGTAACTGTAGTTAGTCGGAAAACAACTTTTCTTTTGGTGTGCGAGGCAGGGGGAGAGCCCGGAACTAGTTATCTGGAAGGTGCCCGGGCCATAACTAGACTAGGACCACTGTGTGCTATATCTGGGAGCTACTGTATATCAGCATCATCACGCTGATTGGTTCCCTTTAAACACCCAGCTCCAATTCGAGTTTGTCTGCGTTCATTGTGTAGCGGTGACTTTTTGAGGCGCTCCACAAAAGGCAGCATGCCTCCCAAGAATCCCAGATTCAGCTGTCTCAGGCTCAACTTTAACCCCTTAGCGACCCATGACGTATCTGTTAGCCGGCGCGGGTCCCGTTGCCGCGCCGGCTAATTAAGCACTTCAATGAAGCTGTCAAACCTGACAGCTGCATTGAAGTGCTTTATGCACAACATCCCTGGTGTCTAGTGGCACGGATCTCCCCCCCGCAATGCGATCGCGGGGGGGAGATCCGTTCTTCTGGCCGTGCCGGGCCTCAGCGTCGGAATGACGCTGATCCCGGCTCGGCAGTAGATTGCTATGGCCTGCAGCAGGCCATAGCAATCTATGACCGATCTCATGGATCTTTGCTGTGTATATACACAGCATTGATCTCTATGAGAGATCAGTGCTATGTATATACAAGCCCCCCAGGGGGGCTTCTAGTCCATGTAAAAAAAAAAAGTAAAAAAGTGTTTTTATTAATAAAAAATCCCCTCCCCTAATAAAAGTCCAAATCACCCCCCTTTTCCCATTTTATAAATATAAATTAATAAATAAATAAATAAACAAACATATTTGGTATCACCGCACGCGTAATCACCCAATCTATTAATTAATCACATTCCTGATCTCGCACGGTAAACGGCGTAAGCGCAAAAAAATCCCAAAGTGCAAAATTGCGCATTTTTGGTCGCATCAAATCCAGAAAAAATGTAATAAAAAGCGATCAAAAAGTTGTATATGCGCAATCAAGGTACCGGTAGAAAGAACGCATCATGGCGCAAAAACTGACACCTCACACAGCCCCATAGACCAAAGGATAAAAGCGCTATAAGCCTGGGAATGGAGCGATTTTAAGTGACATATATTTGTTAACAATGGTTTGAATTTTTTACAGGCCATCCGATACAATATAAGTTATACATGTTATATATCATAGTAATCGTAACGACTTGAGGAACATGCATAACAAGTCAGTTTTACCATAGGGCGAACGGCGTAAATGCAAAACTCCCCGAAATCAAAACAAATTCGTTTTTTTTTTCAATTTGACAGCGCAAATGATTTTTTTCCGGTTTCACAACATATTTTATGGAAAAATTATGCCTGTATTTGCAAAGTACAATTGGTTTCGCAAAAAATAAGCACTCATATAAGTCTCTAGGTGAAAAAATGCAAGCGCTATGGACTTTTAAACATAAAATGGAAAAAGCAAAAGCGCAAAAACGAAAATTGGCTTGGACCTTAAGGGGTTAAACTATCCATCCAGAAGCTCCCACGGTGTGCATAGGAAAAGACTTTCCAAGCTAAAGCAGATTATAAAATTACAGAGCTTGTAAGATCCCATTCATTTTTTTTAAGCCGTTGGTATACGTCAGGAAAACGGCAAATGGATATTCTTACACATACCCAATGTACATGCAAAGGACCTGTTGTCTCTAATGGACTGAACTAGATACTACATTCAGTCCATTTCCTAAACATATCTTTTTTTTGTTTTTTGTTTTTGCTTTCTTAAAAGCGCAGTAGACCCAGGGGTGCCGCAATCATGAGGCGACTTGAGTCGTCTGCCTCAGGCGGCGCCACCAGCTATCTTCATGGGGGCGGCATTCAGTGGCAGATTATAATATGGGCGGTTCGGGCGGCCGCCCACATTATAATCCGCCACTGACTGTACCATGTACTGGAGCCCCCCCCGCCCCCGGGCAGTATCTGTAATGAGATGCTGTGAGCGGCAGAGACTGTATTTATAAGCGCCGCGCTGTAATGAATCAGCCGCGCGGTGCTGATACTACAGGGCGGCGCTTATGAATACAGTCTCTGCCGCTCACAGCATCTCATTACAGATACTGCCCGGGGGCGGGGGGGCTCCAGTACATGCATTCCACGTCCGTGATCCGTCAGGATCACGGAACGTGGGAATGCAGCCTTAGTCCCCTGGCTGATGTGCGGCTGCCGGGGATGTCCCGTCCTGTCCCCGGCAGCGCGCGCATCAGAGAGATCCCCGTGCGCCGGAAGTCACAGCCACAGGCGCATGGGGAGCTGTCTGATGCGCGCGCTGCCGGGGACAGGACGGGACACCCCGGGCAGCCACGCATCAGCCGGGACCAGACCAGAGAGGCTCGACGGGGGAACGGAGGGCAGGTGAGTTGTGTGCCGTTTTTGTTTTTGTTTTATCTGCTGTGCAGGGGGGGGGGGAGAGGGAGGAGGGGGAGAGGGGGACCATCTATAAGGTGGGGGGGGGGGGGGAGAGGGGGACCATCTATAAGGTAGGGGGGGGAAGGGGACCATCTATAAGGGAGGGAGAGAGGGGGACCATCTATAGGGGGGGGAAGGGGACCATCTGGAAGAGGGGGACCATCTATAGGGGGGGGAAGGGGACCATCTATAAGGGGGGGACCATCTATAAAGGAGGGGCGGGAGGGGGACCGTCTATAAGGGGGGGGAAGAGGGGGACCATCTATAAGGGGGGGGAAGAGGGGGACCATCTATAAGGGGGGGGGGGGGGAAGAGGGGGACCATCTATAAGGTGGGGGGGGGAAGAGGGGGACCATCTATAAGGTGGGGGGGGAGAGGGGGACCATCTATAAGGTGGGGGGGGGAAGAGGGGGACCATCTATAAGGTAGGGGGGGGGAAGGGGACCATCTATAAGGGGGGGGGAGAGGGGGACCATCTATAAGGGAAGGGGGGGAAGGGGACCATCTATAAGGGAGGGGGGAAAGAGGGGGGCGATCTATAAGGGAGGGGGGAAAGAGGGGGACCATCTATAAGGGGGGGACCATCTATAAGGGAGGGAGAGAGGGAAGAGGGGGACCATCTATAGGGGGGGGAAGGGGACCATCTATAAGGGGGGGACCATCTATAAAGGAGGGGCGGGAGGGGGACCGTCTATAAGGGGGGGGAAGAGGGGGACCATCTATAAGGGGGGGGGAAGAGGGGGACCATCTATAAGGGAGGGGGGAGAGGGGGACCATGTATAAGGGGGGAGGGGGACCATCTATAAGGGAGAGGGGACCATCTATAAGGGAGGGGGAAAGGGGGACCATCTATAAGGGGGGGAAGAGGGGGACCATCTATAAGGGAGAGGGGACCATCTATAAGGGGGGGGAAGAGGGGGACCATCTATAAGGGGGGGGAGAGGGGGAAGAGGGGGACCATCTATAAGGGGGGAGAGAGAGGGAAGAGGGGGACCAACTATAAGGGGGGGGGGAAGAGGGGGACCATCTATAAGGGAGGGGGAGAGGGGGACCATCTATAAGGGAGGGGGAGAGGGGGACCATCTATAAGGGAGGGGGAGAGGGGGACCATCTATAAGGGAGGGGGGAGAGGGGGACCATCTATAAGGGAGGGGGGAGAGGGGGACCATCTATAAGGGAGGGGGGAGAGGGGGACCATCTATAAGGGAGGGGGGAGAGGGGGACCATCTATAAGGGGGGGAGAGGGGGACCATCTATAAGGGAGGGGGGAGAGGGGGACCATCTATAAGGGAGGGGGGAGAGGGGGACCATCTATAAGGGAGGGGGGAGAGGGGGACCATCTATAAGGGAGAGGGGACCATCTATAAGGGGGGGAAGAGGGGGACCATCTCCTAAAAGATCAGCACCCTCCTCTCCTGACATCCTCTGTGCTGCTGTGACCTCTCCTAAAAGATCAGCACCCTCCTCTCCTGACATCCTCTGTGCTGCTGGGACTTCTCCTATAGGATTAGCACCCTCCTCTCCTGACATCCTCTGTGCTGCTGGGACCTCTCCTATAGGATTAGCACCCTCATCTCCTGACATCCTCTGTGCTGCTGGGACCTCTCCTATAGGATTAGCACCCTCCTCTCCTGACATCCTCTGTGCTGCTGGGACCTCTCCTATAGGATTAGCCCCCTCCTCTCCTGACATCCTCTGTGCTGCTGGGACCTCTCCTATAAAGTCAGCCCCCTCCTCTCCTGACATCCTCTGTGCAGCAAGGGACCAAACATTATGTTTATTGGGGACAGCAGTGGGGGGGGGGGGCAGTAGTGGATTATAAAGTGGGCGGATTGACGGGGGGGGGGGGCGTCATTCTATAGTTCGCCTCGGGCAGCAGAGAGGCTAGAATCACCCCTGAGTAGACCAGACATAATCACTAGTACACTATGTCAGGTCTATGAAAATCAATGGGCCCACCTTAGCACATGTCAGCATACCTTTTTGCCAGTATCCTGATATATACCATGAAATACTCCAAAACTGTGATGTGATCGGCTTCAAAAGGCCAGAGGTCTGAGTATAGTGGCTCCCCCAGTACTTTGCCGGGTGAAATCTACATACACAAATATTCACAATATATCATATACATATAGGCTTTTGAAATATTTTTAGCCAATACAAGGACTTGCTTTGATTTTTTATTGTAATTTAAAAATTAGTCATTACTACTGTGCCCAATATTGGTTTCACTGGTGAACATATTGAAAGGAATATTTATGCTACCAAGCTTCTGTTCTTTGAGTTATACAGCTCGCGCACACAATAGAGACACCCAGCAGCTCTATTGACTCATTGCTCTGGCTTGCAAAGAGAACTAGATTATATGCGATTGCTCACAGCTTTGTGGAGCTTAGATGAAAAATCATCAATAAATACATTCAAAATAGAAGTCCTAGGAGGAAAAGATTGTGAATTATGTATGATTAGAACAATCATCCCACCCTGTGACATGCCATTAACTTGTACTTCATCAAGAACAACATATTCTTTACAGAAAGGTTTCCTTTACATATGTGATTGGGTCCATAATGTTTATTGTATAGCTATATATAACTGTGATTCTAGAGAACAAGAGTGCATATAGTTATATGACTAACTGAAAACCATTTGAATATAAGTCTGGAAAAATTTGACTATTTGGAACTTTATGTTATAGGCTTTGATCTTAAGAAGGATTTCTGAATTACAGGTTTACTATTAAATGTAACACACTAAAAAAAAAAGAAAGATGTCCCCGTTTCAGATTAGAGCCAGATGAACAAAAAAAAAGCCAGTCTTTACTATGGTTAAGGCACAATCCTAAGTGAGGGACCCTCTTTATGATGCAGATATGTGAAGAGGTGGTCTTAAAAAGGTTAACCAGGATTAGAAAAAACATAGCAACTATCTTGCAAAAACAGCACCACCTCCATTTTCAGGCTGTGTGCAGTATTACAATTCACCCACATTCACTTCAGTGAAACTTAGCTGCAAAATACCCAAACTGAGGACAAAAGTGGTGCAGTTTATGGAAGAAAGCACCCATGTTTTCTAATCCTGGATAACCCATTTAATGAGAACTATTTTCTTTCTGTGTGCCTCGGAGTCCTAGAATAAAGTTGCCATATGGCTGAGGAATCTTTCTCTAAAAATCTAACCTTTGCCTGGGTATCAAGAGAGTCTAACATATATAATCTGCCATCTCATAACACACTGTAGTATAAGGATGTGCAAGATTTAAATATTTATCTGTACTGCCACCAATCATATCTGAAGGATGATGCATAGAATTTTGGTTCTATGATCTTTCCTCAGAACAAGTTCTATGAGAAGCAACCAGAAAGTTCTGAGAGAGTGGTTTTCCGAAGGGCAACCCTCTCCTCCTGGAGGGCTGGAACCAGTCTGTTCTAATTATATTAAAAGTGTAATCTACACTTTAGGCCTAGTTCAATCTACATCTCTCCACTGCAAACATGTTGCTACAGTGTAATCTAAGTCCGTTCTGGGTTGGTCACAATGATTAGTGATCATTGTGTGCTGTTTAAGGAGGTTTACCCAAGACTGTCTTCAGTGCACACTGAGAGGACATCCATCTCTACTAAAAAGGAGAAATGTCTAGCCAGAAGAGGCTCAGGGACTCTTCTGACAACTCTTTGTGGGCTTGCAGTACTGCATGGCTTGTACATGATGATTATCTTTATTCAACGGCCTGGGTTAGGGAATCATAATATTAGTAACCATGAGTAAGATCCTTTAAATTTATTTACTACAGTCAGCCAAGCTGTGTAGGCCATCGTCAGTAGTGAATCTTCTAATTGGACTTTATATATCAGTCAGTATTATTACTACTTCTTAAGCAATTAAAAGGGAACAGTGTCATAATGCAAAGCACTCCATCCAATAGACTAATGCTATGTTTAAAGAGAAAGATTTACCTGACAGATTATTGCAAACAAAGCCAGGAATGGATTTATGATGATCGGTCAGTCCCCTACTCTTACACCACCTTTCACAAAAGTTGCATGGGTCCATGGGGGGACATAAAGGGTTAGCCAGCCACAAAGCCATTCATGACCACACCACTTTTATTGATGACTAGAGATTAGCGCAACTCGAGTCTGACGGTTTAGCATTCGAAAACAGGTGTCATTTCTAACAGCTGCACAAAAAAAGGATTATATGAATTCAATACAAACCTCTGATTGACAGATATGTTGTTTTAAATAATGTAATAGCTAGTAGAATAAACAAGATTATCAAATGGTAACCACTTACTTTTTCCTTCACATAACAAATGATCAAACATATGGCATTTTCAAGTGGCTAAAGATTATATTACACAAACTAGTCAGAATGTGAAATACAACCAAGTTAAAAATCTAACTATAAAAAAAAACAGAAGGTGTTTTCAAGTGGCAAGAAGCAAGCAGTAGTCTTTTGTTTAAAGCTTTAATTGTGATAAATGCAGTTGTGTCATTCTGAGCGAAGCCGAGTTTCTAAGTTTAGAAGCAAATTAGTAAGTATGGGATGAGGAGGATGTCTACCGTTTTTCTCAGCATAATGAAAGAGTAAAGCGGTTCAAATTGTAGTCAGAGTGCAATTTACTATTATTTGTACTAGAATGTTATAATCCAGCCTTAATAAGGAAATGGGTAAGGAGAGATCACATTCTACATGATTACAAAGCAAATTATTCAGGCGTATCTAGATACTGCTAGATGGGCTACAACAGGATATATTTACCAGAGTTTATTTAGACCTTGGCTTAAAACCAACCTACTGTAAAGCAGTATTGTCAAAAGAGAATATTTTTATACTTTTAATTAAGTTTTAAATGAACAAAAGATAAAAACCCTGCATACGCAATATCTACTGTATGTGGAATGACTGTGTATGTGAATGGGGGAAGAAATCAGTAGTCTCAATTCATGAACTTACAACTTTGTCAAAACTACTGAAATGATGGTAAATTTGTCAATCTCCGCAACTTTTCAGAATTCAATTAGTATGTCCCCATATATGTACCATGCATTTATATGATTTTACAATGAGGGACATTTTGGATGGGTTAAGTATCTAAACCTAAATATCTAAACCTTGAGGTCTCCATAATTTTTTATTAACCTGCTTGCACCAGGTTTGGCAGTCAGTATAAAGTGTATGGGACTCTCCCAACAGTCCACAGACAGATAAAGTCGGTGGACATAGAGGTCATGCATGATGGTAGTACCACTGCTGCTTACTCCTCCCAATTTCAGAGACGGCATGAACATTCAGGAGAGATAACTGTTGGCCAAACAATTTTTTGTCCAGCAGGTATAGAAGGTGAATAGCCATCTTTAAAATTGATCTGTGAGCAAGAATTAAAGTGCAAAGATACTGTAAGCCTATAACTATGAAATGTCAGATTTAATGTAATACCTTTTTATATTATATTGACATTGTGTTCCAGCAAAGAGTTATTACTGGTTTTTTATATATGTAAATAGGCTCGACAGCATTACTCCTCATTACAAGGCTTGACCAGCCTATTTTATCTAATATAACACCAAGAAAGTTAAATACAAGTGTCATCGGATTTAGGGTAGCACATTTGTGCAGTGTCTGGGAACCCATGGGCCACTGTTGGGTTCTTTTCTTAGCACAGTAAGCCCTGATGAAATTTTGTACGGGTTACCCATGCTCTCCCATATTGTATTTTAAAAACCGCACTATTCGTTTTTACCACAAAATGTCCCCACTGAGTAATTCCTATAGTTTTTACAGCACATTGGAGTCAGTGGGGGAATTTTATATCTGTACTGTATTATGCTGTGATAAGTTTGATCGGCAGCCACATCCTACACGCCTAGCCTATCAGGTGCACCTTCTAGAAAGTTCAAATCAATAGAAAGTCATACTTCCTCAGTTCTCTTTCCCAAATAGGGGATTAGCCCAGTCTTAGCCCTTATATGGAGGGAGGTTGGTTAGGCCAAAACTTTCCGTTTTTCGTACGGAACATTAATGTGGAAAGCCTGTACCGGAGTCTCCCCTCTCTGATATAATGCTGGGGGCGGGGGAAAATAGATAAATAACACAAATATAGCAAGTGATTTCTCCAAATTCAACCTAAAATGCATTACTGTTGTCAGACATGTTGGAAGTTAAAGATCACACCAGCTCTCACGCTGGTGTGAATATGAGATACAGATGTGCTTTACTACCCTGTTGTTCAGCTAGTTTAACTGATTCATTTCATTATATTGTAAGGAGCAAATTGTCAAGGAATATTTACACCTTTCTTATTCTTTAAATGTTGCAAATAAACACAACTCTGCATAGGTAGTTGAATAACTTTGAATGCAACTGTCTATATTCTCTGAGATCTTGGTTCAGGGAATTATATATGACCATTTATGTGGCTTACCACCTGCTACAAGTATGACTTTAGACCAAGGTATTCCAGCAATTTGTGATACTTAAATTTTTCTATGCCAAACCAAGATCACTGTGAAGAGCTACAATTCAGCCTGAACTGAGTAAGGACTGTTATACTGGGTCATATTTAATGTCCCTCAACAAATGTGGCTGCACTGTTATATGCAAATTCATTGAAAACTTCAGATAAATGTGTTTTACACAAAATGCCAATCTGAAAGCGAGAGATGAAAAGAGAGGGAAAAAAACAAGCACAATATCAATTTGGGTTAGATCCAAAAGAAGAACAGTTTCTGTGAAGCAAGTAATATTCTGCAGAGGGGGGGTTTTAGACAGCAAGAAAATGAATCTCTGTAAGCGTTACAATTTGAAAAGCGCTAGAACCATTATGTATCACCTTAAATTAAACTGCATTACACTCCATGATGAGAGAAAATAGCAAGTGACAAAAGGATACTGTAGCTTTCCAGAGATGACAGGGCCAACATCTGCCAGGTTCTGCTTTTATCAGAATAAGTGCTAAATAATATCTGCAGCAAAATGAAAAACATGTAATTAACAAATTACTTATGCACAGAAAATTATTTTTCATCAGTGTAATCACCGCAGCATAATCAAATAAATTCTCCACTCCGCCACATTGTAAATAGGTGTCACAAACTATAAAAACACACTGTTTCTACGCAGTTGCTTAACACGTGCTTAAGGTTCAATATCCTTATACTAATGCATCATATTGCTAGTTAGAATACAAGAATCAGGATTCTGCAGTATATACACACACAAAGGGAAAAAGCTGTAGGATTTATTGGGCAATTTTTCAGCTGCATGAAAAGTTACACAGTGATTGCCTTTATAAGCACCTTATTTAAAGAAAAATAAAAAAATAAAACAGAAAACTACCTGCCACTTTTCTTATGCCAGTTGTGCCTTGCCATGATTATTAGATGTTCAGAGCAAGAGTGTGCTTTATAACTATTATTCAAGTCTACTGAATATTATTTTTTTTTAAGAAATAAAAAGTCAGCCATTAAATTGTTAACTTGCAAAACATATTAAAGGGATAAATCAGATTTAGGAGGAAAGTAAGCACAAGAACATGGTGGTGTAATTGGAGATTAGCTGGGTATAAGACCAGGAACATTTTTTTTTTTACAGTAGTAGCATATGTGGTTGGATAATTTAGACACGCCTGGGATAAACAAATACATTAAGATAATAAATAACATAAAAGCTGACTTGATGGACCACTACTAATATTTCATTGAATTTCAATGAGAAAGAAACTATTAACAATGCTGAGGATCAGCACTAATGTTGCAAATTAAATGTGCCAGTATTGTTATATAGTAACACTTGGGATATACATGTATTTACCAATAAATGTATACATACTGTATAGTGAGATACCATGGATATTTAAAAAGAAATAATTTCATCAAAGACATTTTGTACTAAAACACAAGTTGGATTACCATTACAACTATTCCAAGCAGAAGAAACAAAGTATATGGGCGGAAAGTAGTGGGTCACACCTCCTTATCACCAACTTAAGGTGATTCATTCTGTCCCATTGTCATAGATGTTTAAAATCCAGCACCTACCAGTGAAAAATGGTTTGTTCTTAAGAGTTTAATAAATTTAACTGTTGTATATTAATGGTATGCCACCACTGCATGCTAGTTTTCAAAATTTCTTATAGATCTTCCAAAATCAATTGTGAGTGATATTAAAAAAAAACTATGAGCGTTTGGGAATTGCATCAACTCAGCCCTAAGTGGCAGACAATGTAAAATTGTATATGAAAGTATTATATCAATAATTCTGGGCTTGATAAATGCTAGGAGAGCTGATTGCATAGTGCCAACTGCAACTTTTGGAGAGATGGAGATACTGCTGTGGGGTTGTTTTACAGGGCTTGGCCTAGGTACTTGGTATGCTGAAGAATTAAGATGTCCCTTTAGTGGAACCAAGACATTCTGGACAATTGTTTGCTTCCAAAACGTGGGGAAACTGTTTTGGAAAGGCCCTTTTCTACTCTAGCATAAATATGTCCCAGTGTAAAAAGCAAGGTCCATAAAATGTATGCTTAAAGGGGTTATTCAACTAAGAGCAAAAAATTAAATGCTAGCTGTTCCTATTAACCAAGTCCGAACCCGAACGTTCAGCATTTGATTAGCGGTGGCTGCTGAACTTGGATAAAGCCGTGAGGCTATGTGGAAATCATGGATATAGTCATTGGCTGTATCCATGTTTTCCAGACAACCTTAGAGCTTTATCCAAGTTCAGCAGCCACCGCTAATCAAATGCTGAACGTTCGGGTTCGGATCGTCTTAAACCCAAACCTGGTTGGCTCATCTCTACCCCTAAGTATTTTGAGCGGTCTCCTCTCTTTCTAGCTGCTGCCATTCCTGAGTCACAATTTTTTCTAGAATCCAATCTATAACCAAGAAAGGAAACTACATTTTCCATCATGCATCTCCCTGACTGGTCCATTTGTGTACTTGCCCCCTAAACTTTCTTTCCTGCCCACTGCTCTTACTACTATTGAATAGTAAAGACAGGACTGTTTTTTCCCCCCCGATTTTGAATGACAATACCCCAATATGTATTCCATACTGGCTGATTATGTAGCAGAGCCGACGCGCACATGGTGTAGTCATGTGCTGCATGAAGGGCATCTGTTTACCTGGCGTAGGGGTGAAGTGTAGGTTTGGATCCCTGCTTGCCGACTGTGAATGAAAACATTCTAGTTCCATACAGACTCTAAGAACATCTATAACACTTTCAATATACTGATCTGTGACACAAAGACAGGTACATATGTCTGCATTCTCTGACAGCAAGCAGAGATAGAACTATAACTTTTCATATTGCAGAAATCTATACTCTGGGACACCTGTAAGTCTACGGAAGCAGCATAGGTGCATAGAGATGATGCAGATAATGTCTCCTGAGGGTCAGGTTACCAAGTCAATATACAGCTAACCTGTCCACTAGAGAGGAGATCACATGTCCTGTGACTACAAAGGGAGAGGGAGGGAGCTGAGCGGGGTCTGAGTGGACCTAGAGTGGAGGATTTTACATATCCAAGCTGATAAGAATGAGGAAAAAAAACAGGGAAAGGGTGCAAGATTATACATGTATATTAGACATAGGATTGTATTGAGAAGGGGGATTGCTTAGAATATTGTTTTTGTTACCCAGATATCCCCTTTAAGGCCATTTTGATGTGTAGGTACCTCAACCCCAAACATCTTTGGGACGAATTAGAATAGTGATTGCAAGCCAGACATTCTCACCCATCATCAGCATCTGAAATTTACACAGGCACACGCCAGAAAGTCTTACCAGAAATTTATAAGCGGCACCAACTCCATATTTATGTTTTTAGAATGGAATGTCCTAAAAGCTTCTCTAGTCATCCTAATACTTTTGTCTATATTACATATTTGGCCTTTGGCCAAAGTGGAAGCACACAGTTACAAAAACAGGCCTCTCCTTTAAAAGTCAAGCAATGCTGAAAGTAATATCATTGCTCGCTCATCTTGCCTCCACATACTTTGATATAAAAATTCGCTAAGGGCTCATGTGAGATGTACCAACAGACATTCTTGTCACTAAATTGAAGAAGAGTCTTCTTTTCTGTCAGATATAAAAATGATTCTGGGAGATAATTGTGATGTAGCTCTATGAGTAGGTACTATACTGAAGCACAAATAGGGCATACGGCTCCAGAATACAGAGTAATAAAGATCTAGTATGCACTATCATACAGGTTCTACTGAGCGCATGGCACCATAAACCTGGGTTCACAGGTTGGGTACAAACTACAATGTAGAGCCAGGCTATATATGCCCACCAGAATCCTGGCCTGTGATACACTCAGAAACATAGCATGTCCTTAATTTCTAGTTATTAAATACCCAAATTCCACAACAAATATGAATATGGCCCGATGCCTGAGAACAGTAGGCTAGGGTTTCTAAGAAACATCAGCAGACAATTAGTAAGTTTGTATAAGATAAGAAGTCATCAGGAGAAAATAGTCAATACCATGGAAAGATTTTTCAGGGAGGAGTAAAAAAAAAATAAAACAAAAAAATATATATTATATTATATATATATATATATATATATATATATATATATATATATATATATATATATATATACACACACACACATACACACACAGTGGTACCTCGGTTCTCAAACTGCTTGGAACTCAAACTGTATTTTCAAGGAAAGTTTGCTCATGCTCAAACTCTTGCTCGGTTCTCAAACATTTTTTGGCACCCAGTCTTGAAGTACTCGGTATCTGAACGTTTTTTGCGAGCGTAGATGGTGGGATTTACAGGTGAGTTTAGCACTGGTGAGGCTTCACATACAATACAGCACTGTATAAGAATGCGGCAGTGTATATACAGCACAGTAGTAGTATAGTCAGTGCACCACCATCTCGCATCTGTTACAGTGCTGGTATGGGGAAGACTCTATACAGTAAAGGATGAGTAGGGAGTTAGTGACTACTTTACTAAAATTGCTGGTTTTGTTGAATGTTTCTTGTGTATAATGTCCTGTATAGTACTGTTCTATTAAGTACTGTACAGTATATAGTGATGTTCTATAAAGTACTGTACGGTATAGTTATGTACTGTACTGTAGTGATTAAACTAGGCACTTTTTAATGTAATAAATGAGTAGTGTAGGTAATTATTGGTGGGTGCTGGAACCAATTAAACACATTTACATTATTTCCAATGGGTTCTCAAACTGCCTTCCAGAACCAATTAAGTTCGAGAACAGAGGTACCACTGTATATATATATATTATATCTCAAACTAGAGAAAATATTGCAGCTCAGTTCCTGTGAAGTGAACAAAGGCAAGATGTGATACCACATACATCCCGAGGACAGACATGGTAATATTTATGGAAGTGAGCATCTATGTTTTTATAACCTGCTTGACTCCTTTAACAATTATATGGTTTTCCGCATCAGTGCATACTGCTAAGGCTACAAAACAATGCATTGCAATCAGCACTAATTATTTTGTTTTGATTTCATTGCAAGAAATTCTAGGAAGTAGGGTCTGCAGTAAATACAAGACCTCGGAGAATGGTGTTCATTTAAATGACTTTCAAAAAATGCAAAATTGGAATGTAAAATTGGAATGTAAAGTGAGTTTTCTAAACCCTCACAGGAAGCATTTAAGGGTAAAGCAATCCAGTAGCATTACACCAGGAGACTATGGCAAATGAAGTGTCAGCTGTAATTTTAAATCTACAGTTTCAAATCGCACAGAGGTGCTTCAGGCCATAGGTAATGTTTGTAAATGAGACACTCACCGAACAGGCGACTACAATGATAAAGAGTCCGATAATCTTCAGATTTTTCAAAAAGCACCTTATGGGAAAAAAAACAATAAAATAAAAATCTATATTGGAAAAAAAAGTCAGTGATTGAACAGCAAAAACTCACAAGCAATATAATATTCCTTACTCCTGTATTTTTCAGACCAGTGAAGTTCACTAAAAATATATACAAATACCACTATAAAAACACAAAACATAGCAATAGCTTATACATGCACACAGTCGTACATCTCAAAGGCATATTCCATAAACTGCAATGGTAAATACTAAAAACACACACACACACACACACACAGTTCATAACTAGAAATAGCAAAGATAGATTTGCACGTTATTAGCCTAAAATCACCTAACATAAATCTCAATGGACATTAGGGGATTCCTTTTGTGAGGTCTGACGAATCATGAACTGATAACTAGAAAAGCAGACTTGGGATAGTTTGATTGAGTTTACATAGACAGAGATTTATCATCCTTGTGCCTGGCATACATTGGCAAATTGTGGTAGAGGTTTTGTGTAAAAATCTGCATGATTTTGTTGATGGGCGACCTGCTCACCTGGGGGGCATGTAAAGGTGCTATAATAACCTTACTTAGTGTTTTTAGTGCCAGTCAGCTTATATGTACGGCCAGTTTTAAATGAATGTAAAATGAATGCAAGTTCTAGCTAGACCATGGGTCTAATGACCTGAACTGAAAGAATCATAGGGATCTATGCTTCTACTTTGGAACGTTAGACCAGCAGGTGTGCTGTAAGTTGTTTCCATTAAAGGACAATTTGACCATATTACATGAAAATACAACTTGTATAAAGCTACAGGAATTACTAAAAGAATAACCACACACAGTGCAGTGTCAAGTATATTACTATTTAGAGCCAACAGCTTTCAAAAGATGATGGCAGGCTAGCCAAAGTGCATTACTATTGGATACCTTGTGTTAGGCAGCAAAGCCTTTAGATGTGCAACAGGTTATGAAGGGTTTTAAAGTTACAGTACCTATTGTTCTGCTGATAACAATGGCTGTTGTGGCGGAATGATCAATGAAGATCATGAGCCCCTATAACCGGGACGATCACTGGGAACAAGGTCAGCGATCACTTGCTCCTCATTTCCCGCTCGCAGCCGGCTCTTTTACACGTGCCAACAGTAAGCGGGTAATTGGGGGGGGGGCGCTCCTCAGGTGATCTTTAGATGGTCCAGGGAACCCATATAGCGGTGGTCCAGGTCTGCTGCCGTCGCTCCTATTACACGGAACAATGACAGGAGATCTTTGCTATCCAAGTAATTTTATTTTTTTAATATGTTGAAAAACAATGATCAACCGACATTGTGTGCGGGTCAGCTGATCCTTGCCTTTTATTACATGAAGCCATTATCGGACGGATACGAACAATAATCATTTTAGCGCCTATTAACCTTACAACAACTGTGAAATGGGCAAATAACCATTGTCCATCGTAAAATAGTTGTTAGTCAGCCCTTGTTACAGAGGGCATATTTTATTTGTCCACTTTATATTCTAAATGCCAGATTAATCTATTTGATTTTTGATATAGGGGGTTTTGGCGAGAGCCCATCTGTTTTCAACCTTATGGCTTGCAGCTGCTACAATAATGACCTTATCATTGGATTAGACACAAATGTAAATGTGTGTGTGGGTAAGTTTACTTGTGTATTTAGGATTGCAATGTTATTATATGAATAGCATGGATGCAAATGGACATCATAAGTCATGACTTTATTGTCCTATTACAAGTCCCTTTCAGTTTAACTTTAGTATCTATTCCTCATTTGTAAAAGTGCAGTATACTAAAGTAAGTACCCCTAAGGCGAGTCGAGAAAGGAGCTTGTATTATATTTTTATATGTTTATTAATATAAATTATTTATTGTGTATTTAGATGAGCTAAGCAGAGAAAGTTTTATCAACTACTCTCTTTGCGCTACTCTACAATGAGGGGCAAGTTATAAAGAAACCCTTAGCCTCTATTGGGATCCATTCGTTTATGCCCTAAGGATCGGCCCAGATTTTTTTTTTTTTTTAAAGACAAACTTCATTTTATCACAAGTTTATCAGCTCTGGCTGACGGCAATCTTGGAAGGTACTGTACTCTGCAGCTAGAGACAGTAATGTTAAGTGCCTTCCATTTCAAGTAAAGTCACAGTTGCACCTCGAAGCCTTAACTCCCTGTTGTCTACTTAAGGGTACGTGCACACTACGGAATGGCGAGGGAAAACACTTACCCTAAGGTCGCATTCCCACAGTCAGTGTTCTGCACGGAACACAGACGTGGAATGCATGTAACGGACTCCCCCCCGCCCCCACCCCACCCGGGCAGCATCTGTAATTAGATGCTGAGAGCAGTGGAACTGTATTTATATGCACCGCACTGTAATAAATCAGCAGCGCAGTGCTGTCATTACAGCACGGCGCATATGCATACAGTTCTATTTACAGATGCTGCCCGGGGGGGAGGAGAAGTCTGTTACATGCAGAACACAGAACGTGTGAATGCCACATTATTTTGCACCTCATCAACAACAAAGGGTGTCTCCACCAACACCTCGGGCAGTGGTATAAGAGAGAAAGCCCCGGGGAAACTACATGGTCCACCATCACCAACCATAAAACCCGGGTGCAGCCCACCTCTTTGGCGGATTACCTTAGAAGAGGAAGAGTTGTTGAACTTGTCCTGTGAGAAGGATTTATTATGATATTTGTAACCCTCTCTCATTCTTATTCCCCTCACTTCAATCTGCTACAAAAGTAAGAGCTCAAGAACTTTGTTCTACCTTAGTTTAGAAGAGTTCAGTTTTTCTTGAATGTTGTCAAGTAGTTCATACTTTTCATATTTTTCAGCTGAGGCAGATCGAGAAAGGCTTCCAACTTCACTTCCAAGGCGACACCGCTGTTCATACTCTGAAGAGCTGTTCTCCCATGATTCAGAACCACAGATGAATTCTGATCTGGTAAAGTCAACACAATGGGGGAATAAAGAAAGTTTTCAGTCATAAAAACAGGTGAAAACGCTACAAAATGACTTAAATTTTCACCATAAAAATGAACAGTTTTCAAACAAATTCTACTTGTACACAAAAGGAGATGTGTGCACAAAAACTTTATCCAAGACAAACACCGTTTCCTATTTAAAGAGACTGTCAGCAGGTAAAGACTGTCCTACCTCAGGGCAGCATAAACTAGGCACAGAGAAGCTGAACAGAATGGTGTATCACTTACATTGTTCTGTGCAGCTGATACAGCGATATCCTCCTGAATAACATGGACAATAAGTAGTCCTCTCATGTGCATGAGCCCAGCAGTACTCAATATTCAAATGAAGTATACAACTCCCAACTCCGCCCCCATTCTCCTGCATATTAGAAGAACAGCTGAATAGAATGAAGCAAGTAATACACCAATCTGTTCAGGATTTCTGTCACTAGTTTATGATGCCCTAATTTAAGGTCCATTTACACGTACAGTATCTGCAGCAGATTTGATGGCCCACATTTGATTTGCTTTGAATCTGCGCCATCAAATCTGCTGCAGATCCTCTACGTGTGAACGGACCCTTAGGCTATGTTCACACTACGTATAAGTATGGCCATTGTTGCCATCGGCAACAACGGCCGTACTTTATGCACCTGGGAACATAGCCTTATCTGCTATGGGATCCCGGCCGGAGCGCATACGCGTATACGGCGCCACAAATAACTGACATGTCAGTTTTCTGTGGCCGCAATTCAATGAATTGTGGCCATAGGAAACCCTGTCAGTTCACACAATGAAGCGAGCGGCTCCGGCCGCTTGCTTCATTGTATGCTGTGGGAGGTTCTGATGCGGGCGCGCGCTGATGTGCCCGCGCTGATGTGCCCGCATCAGAATCCTGTTGCCATAAAGATCACCCGGCCGGTACTTAAGTACCGGCCGGGATGATCCGGGCAGAGACCTTAAGGTGGAATAAACCTAGTGACAGATTCCCTTTAAAGAGAATTTTAAAAATGAAATGGTGGATCTTCAGGACACACTGAAACTTAGGCAAACATTTATGTGATGTGTGTCACTTTTCATTTCCAGCTGCTTCATGGTTTCCATGATTACACAATAATTCATGTGTGAAATTCAAGTGAAACCAAAGCTAACTATACATGATGCAGAAAAAAACCTTTATTTTTGTTTGCCCCAAACAAAGCAATCTTGAGAGGTCTGCTTTCTTCTTCGTTTTATTAGGTATCACACTTACTGCCAAGTCTAGCACTGATTGAGAGATGATCAGCCACCCAGTGTTATGGGATTAGTCAGCTGACATTAAATAGGGCTTGTATTTCAAGCAAACGTCATAAAGCCGGTATATATACACACAGAGACACACACACACACACACACACACACACTATCACTATATACACACACACATTGACATTATAGCTTTATATACACCAGCCAGACTTCTGCTTTTAGAGCAGAGTGGTGGTCGGTAGCTTAGACAATGAGCGGAATATCAGCAAGCAGCAGTAAGCTTGGTAAATTAATGTATTTGCAAAAATCTTCAGCTTGAAGATCCCTACAAGTTAAACTATGTTCGCTGAGCTGGGAATTCCCCCGTAATGCATAAATATCATTAATGCATACATTTATCCTAATATGAAGATAAAAGGAAGCCTATTTAGAAAATATATCTATGCATATACTCATTCTAGCATTACAAATCTCTCATCCACCTACCCATAAAGTTTTCTTAACATCTATAGGCAATCATGGATAGAACAGCAAACAAGAAAAGGCAACATATAATAGAAAGCCCTGTCAATAGATGATAAAGGAACAATGAAAGCACATGTAATGTTTGTAATGATTCAACATTGCTTCCAGCATTGTAGACTTGGAATAAATTAGAAAATTGAAGTTCTTAGAAATTTATATAATATGGAATTGCTGAAGGATAAAACATTTTATACATTAGCACTTTTACTTTTTATAGTAAGAAAGCTTCCATTTAAGTTCTTATTTTAGAACAGTCACAAGAATAATGCCCTAGATTGATATTATAGAAGCTGGCTAATAATATGTATGTTTATTAAATATCATTGACTATGGTAGAAGCATATGTGCAAAGCAGCCCTGTAATGTCACCTTTTAGAGGTAAATCTCCCCAAATTTAACCCCTTAACAGCTGTGGGCGTACATTTACATACCCGCAGCCTGTGCCTTAAAGCGACTCTGTACCCACTGGTTCCCCCCCCAAACTACTTATACCTGTTTGTAGCTTATGTGAAGTGCATTCTTCTGTTATGTTTGTCCACGCTGGTTGAGCTTTTGTTCGGCTGCAAAATGCAAATTTTAGTTGAGGAGATGGTGTGTCTAAGAGGCGGGGCCGAGAGCGTTCATGCCCAGGTGAAGCGCCGCCTGTGTGGTCTTTGTCTGCGTCTTCCCCTCCTCTCGTTCTGCCTTCTGTCCGCCCTCACAGGACACGTTGTTATTGCGCCTGCGCCGTTGCGGGTCACGCTGTGCATCGTCCACACCCTGTGTTAGCGATGCGCTTGTGCCTGCCCCGCCTCCCATGTTTCTCTGAGCCGCCTCCCATGTCTGTCTGCGGCCACCACGTCCCCGGTTTCTGCTCTTTCCGTCCGCGTCCTGAGTCCTCTTCTCTTTGCCGTAGCGAACTTATCCCGCGCAGACGCAGTGACACAACCGGTCTTCTTTGGCCAGTGTAAAGAGTCATTTCGTCTGCGTGGGATACGTTCGCTACGGCGCACAAAAGCCAAAGCCGAGAAAAGGACTCAGGACGCGGACGGAAAGAGCATAAGCGAGGGCTTGTTTGCCGCAGACAGACATGGAAGGCGGGGCAGGCACAAGCTCATCCCTAACACAGGGCATGGACGATGTGCAGTGTGACCGGCAACGGCGCATTCGCAATAACAGCGTGTCCTGTAAGGGTGGACAGAGGGCAGAACGAGAGGAGGAGGAGACGCTGACCAAGACAACACAGGCAGTGCTTCACCTGGGCACGAACACTCTCGGCCCCTCCTCTTAGACACACCATCTTCTCTCCTCAACTAAAGTTTGTTTTTCATTCGAACGAAAGCTCAACCAGCGTGGACAAACATAACAGAAGAATGGACTTCACATAAGCTACAAACAGGTATAAGTAGTGGGGGGGGGGGGGGGGGACAGTGGATACAGAGTCACTTTAACGCAGGAGTGCATAAATTTGCTCGCTGCCGGGGGGGGGGCGCTATAAAGCGAGCTAAGGAGCTCGCTTTATAATGGGTGAGGACCAGCTGCTAGCAGCAGCCAGGCCCTCACCCTCAATGGTGGGCCGCCGTGACTGTGCGGCAGCCCGACATTAACCGCATCTATGCTGCAGCGTTTAAGTGTAAGTGACAGAAGCATCTCCTGTCACTTACCGATCAGGGCCCCCCGCAGCGTTTATGCGGGGGTCCCGATCGCATTGCCTGACTGCCGGAGATTTACTGCTTACCTCCATGCAATCTGATCTTCTGATAGTGTAATCTGTGATCTTCCACAGGCAGGCTCTAATTAAATGCTATGCTATGCTATGGCATAGCAGTGATCAGTGTGAGAAATCTAATATATGTATGTAATAGTCCCCTGGGGGGGGGGACAAAAACAAAAAAGTGTAAATAAAAAAAATGCCCCAAAAAATGCCCCAAAGCCCCTCCCCCAATTGAAGTCCCATTTTATAAATAAAACACATAAAAGTAATAAAATAAACATATTAAATGTTGTAATGCGCGTAATCGTCCACTCTATTAAAATAAAACAATAATATTACGCCACGGTGAACTGCGTGAATGCCAGGATCGCTGATTTTTTTTATTACATTTTACATATAAAAAATTAATAAAAAGTGATCAATACATCCGATCTAAACAAATAGGGTATTAATAAAAACTAGAGATCATGGTGCAAAAAATGACGCCCAATACAGCCCCGTAGGTGAAAAATAAATGCGCTATAGGAGTTACAATAGGGCCATTTTAAATATACCTATTTGCAAAAAAAAAAAAAGTTTTGGTAGACTGAAAGCTGGCATTACAAAGTAAACCTGTTGCAGAAAAAAAACAAGACCTCACATGACCCTGTAGATGGAAAAATAAAAAAGTTATAGCTTTTAGAAGGCAAGAGGAATAAACGAAAATGCAAAAATGTCAATTCCAGCAGCACAGTTGATTGCATTGCTTCCTCCCTAGGGAATAGAAAATGGTGCACAAACTAATTCAATTAGATTCCCAACTTTTTGACACTCAAATGTTCTATGACTCTCCTTTTTAGTCAATTCCTTAAGGGTGCCTTCACACACACCGCATTCGCAGAGGATTTCACGCTGCGGATCCGCAACAAAATCTGCTGCGGATCCGCAACAAAATCTGCTGCGGATCCAGTGTCAGTGCATAAGAATACATACTTGCAGCGGGATTGACATGCCACTATGAGTATGTAAGTAACCCCCAGTGTATGAAGCATACATCACCTCCTCCCCGCTTCGGCTTGCTTCGGGGGTTTCCAGCATCTGCTTACCCGCTCAGCCCATCAGTGGCTGAGCAGGACGTCAAGCCAAGAACCCCCGGAGGTGATCTATGCTCTGGCCGCCGAGGGGGTTAATGTACATACTCGTAGCGGGATGTCAAAGTTTTTTTTTCTGCATCATGTACAGTTAGGTTTGGTTTCACTTTAAACTCACACATGGAAACCACCAAGCAGCTGAAAATGAAAAGTGACGCACATCACATAAATGTTTCAGTGTGTCCGGAAGATCCACCATTTAATTTTAGAAATGCTCTTTAAAGGGAATCTATCACCAGGTTTATTCCACCTTAACCCCTTAAAGACAGAGCCTGAAATGGCCTTAATGACAGAGACAAATTTTATGAATATGACCTGTGTCACTTTATTCATTAATAACTTCGGGATGCTTTTACCTATCCGGCTGATTCTGAGATTGTTTTCTTGTGACATATTGTACTTTACATTTCTGGTAAATTGGAGTCGATACTTATAACGAATCTTTATGAAAAAACCCAACTAACGTGAAAAATTGTGAAAAAATGCATCTTTCCAACTTTGAAACTTTTTTGCTTATACAGAAAGTGATTATACCACATAAATTATATATAAAATAGCATTAGCAACATGTCTACTTTATGATGGCGGCATTTATTAAACGATCTTTCATTATTTTTTTTTAGACAATAGCTTAAAACATAAGCAGCAAATTTCCAAATTTTCTGTAAAATTTCAAAATCAGATATTTTTAGGGACCTGTTCAGGTTTAAAGTGTATTTGAGGGGCCTGTATGTTAGAAAGCCCCACAAAGCACCCCATTTCAGAAACTTCACCCCCCACACTCTGCAAAAGCATATCCAGAAAGTTTTTTTTAACCCTTTAGGAGAGTCACAGAAATAAAAGCTAAGTGTGTAAGAAATTTTAAAATTTCAATTTTCTGTGCAGAGATTTTATTGTAATCCAATACTTTTCATATTTATAAACTTATTACCGGAGAACTGCACCCCAATATTGATTGCCCCGTTTGTGCAATTTATAGAAATACCCCATATGTGGCCCTATTGCGCTATTTGACACAACCACAAGCCTCAGCTATAAAGGAGCGCCTAGTGAATTTCAATGGCTCCGTTATATTTGGTCATTTCTGACTGTACCACTTCAGGTTGGCAGAGGCTCTGGGGTGCCAAAACGTAAAAAAATACCCCTTAAAAAGGGACACCATTTAGAAAACTACACCCCTCAAGGAATATAACAAGGGGTGCGGTGAGCATTTGGACCCCACAGGTGCTTCACAGATTTTCCTAACAATATGGCGTGAAAAAAGAAAAATTTATTTTTTACACTAAAAATGTTGTTCTAGCCTTCAATTTTTCATTTTCACAAAGGGATGAAATGAAAAAAAAAAAAAACACAAAATGTGTAGCGCAGTTTCTCCCGAGTACAGAAATACCCCACATGTGGACATAAAGCTCCATGTGGGTGCAGGGCAAGCCTCCAAAGGGAAGGAGCACCAATTGGTTTTTGGAAGCTGGATTTCACTGGAATGGATTTCAAGGGCCATGTCGCATTTACAGAGCAATAATAAATATATCACTGCCTCTTCCTCAGATTCTGTGTGTAGTTAAGGGGCCTGCCACCTCAACATCTCAGTCCAATATATCACATACACAAGGTACAATTGCGATTATTTTTATGAAAGTTTCAATATTTACAATTTGCAAATGACCTCACACTAACCTCTTCTTTAATCCGAACTTCTCATTCCCGCCACCAAGACTTCTCTCGTGCTGCACCAGTTCTCTGGAACTCTTTACCCAAAGACCTCAGACTTATTTCCAACATCCCCAGTTTTAAGCGTGCCCTAAAGACCCATCTCTTCAGGCGTGCTTATAACATTTCGTAATCTCTTCTCCCTTTGCTATCCCTTCTCCATCCTCTCTATAACTTCTTCGGTGCTAGTTACACTGTCCTTGTCATCTGAGCTTAGAAAATGGCTTGTGACTGGCTTGCCCAGCCGCCTATAGGCACTTAGAGAATCCATGTAGAATGACTGGAACATTGACAAATAAAGCACTTGTTGCCTCTCGTGTTACTCCCAGTCATCCTAGCCTGTAAGCTCTTGAGAGCAGGTCTCTAATTTGTTGTTGTAATTTATTCCTATAATTTAATATATAACCTGTAACGTATTTATATATATTTAAATAAGCGCTGCGGAATCTGTTGGCGCTATACAAATAAATTATTATTATTATTATTATTATTATTATTACAATTTGTATCACCACTTAGTGCAAAATGTTCGCAGTGAACGAGGAAGAAGTAAAGTCCAAGGCTCAGAATCGAGCTCTTTGTCCATTCAGATCAGATTCTTGATGGAATGTCCGCGTTCACATGCCGTGAGACGTTTCGAGAGAAATCTCTCTTTCTCAAGCATAATTAGTGAAGTCCCACCACCACCTGAAATACCTGGGAAGTCTCACGAGATTACTTCCCCCACTAAAATAAAGCATAGATACATAGGAATGAATTAGCTTATACAATCACATAGTGATATACCTTATTCTTTTTCCTGTATACTATGCAACCATCTGTTTACATCTTCACAGAAATACATTATAACAAAAATACATTGAAATTACATTGCTCGTTTAGTCCAAGTGTATCTCTTCCAATATCGTCCATTTCAATTCACTAACGCTGTGTCTGAACTGGGCAAAGTGTTTAGCCACTCCTGTTTCTCCATATTTGTTAGAGGCATTTACAGAGCCCTCGTGCTGCCAAGACACTGGAAACCCCCCACATGTGACCCCATTCTGGAAAATACAGACCTCAAAAAATCTAACAAGGGGTGCAGTGAGGATAAGGACCCCACTGGTGACGGGCACAAATGTAGAAAAATGTGACGTGAAAGTGAAAATTTTCATTTTTTTCACTTTCACGGCACATATGTGCCCGTCATCCAGGGGTACATATCCTCACTGTACCCCTTATTAGAGTCTTTGAGGGGTGTAGTTTTCAGAAGGGGGTCACTTGTGGGGGGTTCCCAGTGTTTGGACAGCACAAGGGCTCTGTAAATGCAACATGGCGTTAATCATCCATTCCAGCCAAATCCAACCTCCAAAATCCAAATGGCGCTCCTTCCCTTCGGAGGCTTGCCCTGCACCCACATTGCGGTTTATGTCCACATGTGGGGTATTTACGGACTCAGGGGAAATTGCTCTACACATTTTGTGGCTTTTTTTCTCTTTTAACCCCTTGTGAAAATGAAAAATTCAAGGCTAGGCCAACAATATAGCGTAAAAAATTTAATATTTCATTTTCACGCCACATTGTTCCACATTTGTGCCCGTCACCAGTGGGGTCCATATGCTCACTACACCCATTGTTACATTCCCTGAGGGGTGTAGTTTCCATAATGGGGTCACTTGTGGGGGGGTTTCACTGGCTTGACAGAACAGGGACTTTTTAAATGCAACATGGCCCTCTAAATCCATTCTACCGAAATCCAGCCCCAAAAAGCTAAATGGCACTCCTTCCCATTGGCGGCTCGTCTTGCGGCCGCTTAGTGCCTTAAGTCCACATGTGGGGTATTTCCGTACTCGGGGGAAATTTCTCTACGCGTTTTGTTTTGTTTCTTCTCTTTTAACCCCTTTTGAAAACGAAAAAAACAAGTCTAGATCAATGATTTAGTGTAAAAATTAAAAAAAAATTTACACTACATGTTGGTCTATACTTAATTTTTTCCCTTTTCACAAGGGTTTAAAAGAGAAAAAAAAAAGCTCAAAGCGTGTAGCAGTTTTTTCAAGTACGGAAACACCCCAAATGTGGACATAAAGCGCCATGCGGCCGCAAGACGGGCCTCCAAAGGGAAGGAGCGCCATTTGGCTTTTGGAGGCTGGATTTGGCTGGAATGGATTTTAAGGGCCATGTTTCATTTACAAAGACCTTATGCTGCCAAGTGACCCCATTCTGGAAACTACACCCCTCAAGGAATCTAACAAGGGGTGCAAATAGCATATGGACCCCACTGGTGACCATATGGTGGTCAATATCCTCACTGCACCCCTTGTTAGATTCCTTGAGGGGTGTAGTTTCCAGAACGGGGTCACTTTTATGGGGTTTGCGGGGGCATTTATAAGTCCGGCGTAAAAAACGCCGGACTTAATAAATGCCACCCATTGTGTTTATTTTATCTTTTAACCCTTTGTGAAAATGAAAAAATAAAGACTAGATCAATGATTTAGTGTAAAATTTATTATTATTTTTTTTACACTAAATGTTGGTCCAGCCTTGATTTTTTTCATTTCCAAAAGGGGTTAAAAGAGAAAATAAATGCAAAACGTGTAGGGTAATTTCCCCTGAGTACAAAAATACCCCACATGTGGACATAATATGCCATATGTGCACAGGGCAAGCCACCAAAGGGACAGAGCGCCATTTAGAGGTTGGAATGGAGGATGGAGGCCATGTTGCATTTACAAAGCTCCTGTGCTGCCAGGACAGTAGAAACCCCCCACAAGTGACCCCATTCTGGAAACTACACCCCTCAAGGAATCTAACAAGGGGTGCAGTGAGGATATGGACCCTACTGGTGACGGGCACATATGTAGAACATGTGCTGTGAAGATGAAAAATACTATTTTTTTCACTTTCACAGCACTAATGTGGCCATCACTAGGGGTCCATATCCCCGCTGACCCACTTGTTAGATTCCTTACGGGGTGTAGTTTCCAGAATGGGGTCACATGTAGGGGGTTTGTACTGTCCTGGCCGCACAGGGGCTTTCTAATTGCATCATGGCAAGCCTCTAATGGGAATGGGGGCCATGTCTATTTAGTTGGGGAAAAGGGAAAATTTTAATTAATTTGGGGGGTATTAGGCCAATTATAAGTTTATAAGGTTGAAAAGGACAGGTGTCCATCAAATTCAACCTGTGTTGATCCAGAGGAAGGCAAAAAAAACCTTGTGAGGCAGAAAACAGTAGCCTTATCACAGGGGAAAAATTCCTTTCCCACTCCATAATGGCAATTAGAATAATCCCTGGATCAACATGACCCCTGAAATAAGAATAAGGGACAGAATATTGAAAATATAGAACTCCAATGACGTGTCGTACGCCTTGAAGCAATCCTTTATGCAGAGGCCGGGGTGATCATAACAGGTGTCACACTGGTAAATGGTGTCCTTCCTGATTCCCCTTTTGTGGCACACTCTGCACTTTTGGGATCTCCCCTTTTTTCCAGTGTGGGGGACTTCACCTGGAAAATGTTGTCCCTGTACGATACAGGGTCCTTCATTTCCAGAAGCGCTGGGGCCCGCTCCTTGGCTGCCGAATATCAGGGCTTTGATTACTGCTTCATGGAAATCAAGGAATTTCCCCGAGTGGCCGACACATCGGTACAACACAAAAGCGTTGTACATCGCTGTTTGTACCAGATGTACGGCCACCTTTTTGTACCACGTTTTTGTTTTTAGCGTGGCGTTATATGGTTTGAGGACTTAATCTGAGAGATCAACTCCTCCCATATACTGATTGTAGTCTAGAATACAATCAGGTTTGTTCACCACGTTTGTGGTACCACGTACAGTGACAGGGGTGGTGCTATTCCTGTGAATTGTGGTCAGAATAAGGACATCGCGCTTGTCCTTTTATCTGACCAACAACATGTTTTCACAGGCATAGGCCTTGCACGCACCCCTTCTCATCGTTTCTCTAACTGGATGACTTGGAAGGCCTCTGATTTTTTCAGATCGTGCCACAAGCTACAGTAGCTCGGGCAGCGAGGGACCGAAACAGGGGGATGCTGGTATAAAAGTTATCAACGTACAGGTGATAACCTTTATCCATCAGTGGGAAGATCAGTTCCCAAACGATCTTCCCACTAACTCCGAGGATGGGGAGGCATTCTGGGGGCTGGATTTGGGTGTCCCTACCATCATATACTCTAAATCTGTAAGTGTACCCTGAGGTACTCTCACAGAGTTTGTAGAATTTCACACCATACCGTGATCTCTTACTGGGAAGGTACTGGCTGAAATGGAGTCTTCCTTTGAAGCTCAGGAGGGACTCATCTACTGAGATGTATTTCTGTGGGATATACATCTCAGTAAATTTGGCTGAGAAGTGCTCTATGACCGGCCGTACTTTGTACAGTCGGTCATATGAGGGGTCATCTCGCGGGGAGCAACTTGCATTATCATTAAAATGCAAGAATTTTAGGAGGGTTTCGAATCGTACCAGTCCCATGGCCATTCTGTAAAGTGGGGTATTATGTATAATACCCCAACTCAAGTATTGCCGCATTGTGGTTTTTTTTTTACTAGGCCCATGTGCAGCAGGAGCCCCCAAAATGTTGTCATTTCGGCTGCATCCACAGGGGTCCACGCCATGGGCCTAGCAAAAGAAGAGAAGGGGTTCTGGGCCAGGAATTGGTGGGCGTACAGATTTGTATGCGCCACCATCAAATTTACAAAATCATCTGAGAAATAGAGCTTGAAAAAGTCTATTTCTCTGAGACCTGTGGGGTTAACCTGGATTCCCGCCGTTGCCATAAAGCCAGGAATCCAGGGCTGATGATTTTGGGGGTCTGGGGTCCAGATGGGGTCACCTGTCTGGGGGATGGGGGGCGGGATGGGGTCACCTGTCTGGGGGACGGGGGGTGGGATAAGATGATGTGTCTGGGGGGCAGGGGGCGGGATGGGATGACTTGTCTGGGGGGAAGGGGGTGGGATGGAATGACGCGGGGCAGCCCGAGACGTCCCCCTTGGACGCCGTGGTGGATAATCATCATCACTGGATGCTGATGATGCTGATGATGAGGAGGATGAGGATGAATAGAGAAATAAAAGATACCCCCATTCATCCTGACTGGCTGTTTCGGTGTCAGAGGCGATAAGTGCGTACGCCTCTTCCACCGAAAACAGTTTCTGTGACATTTTTATACGGGGATTGGGGTGGGGGGGTATGGGGGTATGTAAATGTAATGTGGTGTAGCGTAAAACTTTATTAGATGTATTGTAATGTAATGTGTGGTAGTGTAGCGTTTTGTGTTTTACGTGTTTTTCACAGTATGGGGGGGGGGAACCTACGCCAAAAAGAGTTGCTGATAAATGCCGCACTTATGTGCGGTACGTATCAGCAAACAGTGGCGGTAGGATATAGAAAAAAAAAAGGGGGGGGAGGGGGGGAACCCTACGCCAAAAAAGCGGAGCTGCTGATCAGCGGCGCACGTACGTGCGATGCTGATCAGCACTCAGCGGCGAAAGGGCGCAAAAAAAAAAATTGAGGGAAAAAAAAAATGCTATTCTTCACCCCAAAGCCACTGATTATTGTAACCAGCCTCTAGGGGCAGTACTACGTACCTGACGGAAATAGCCGAAGATCTTCGGTAAAAAATGAAGTTACCCGACAAGAGCCGAACGAAGACGCAGAGAGAAGCAGACGGCACGGGATCGCCGATTCGCCGCACCGGACGCCGGGATCAGGTGAGTATGGTGCACTACACACCACACACACCTGCACACCTCCGCTAACCGACTGAGGTGTGCAGATCAAAGTAAAAATATTTATCTTTACTTTGATCGCCGCTATTGGCCGGCCGGGCCTGGCCGGCCAATAGCGGCAATCGGGGTGCTGGCACCGTGGCCCCCCCACTCTAAACACTAGTGATGATTGGTGCTGTCTTGGACAGCACCAATCATTAAATTCCGGGTCCCCGGGTCACCGATGACCTGGGAACCGGAAAATTACTGTAGTTGGCTGAATTGAATAAATCAGCCAATTACAGCGATCGTCGGCACGGGGGGGTTAATAAAAGCGATCAAAAAGTGGCATATGCGCAATCAAGGTACCGATAGAAAGTACACATTATGGCGCAAAAAAATGACACCTCACACAGCCCCATAGACCAAAGGATAAAAGCGCTATAAGCCTGGGAATGGAGCGATTTTAAGGAACATATTTGTTAACAATGGTTTGAATTAAATAAATAAATAAAAGTTATACATGTTACATATCATTGTAATCTTAACAACTTGAGGAACATGTATAACAAGTCAGTTTTACCCCAGGGTGAGCGGTGTAAAGTCAAAAATAAACAAATAAAAAGAAATGCGGGGGGGGGGGGGGGGGGGTTTCAATTTCACCACACCATTGAATTTTTTTTCTGGTTTCGCAGTGTACTTTATGAAAAAATTCAGCCTGTCATTGCAAAGTACGATTAGTGGTGCAAAAAATAAGGGCTCATGTGGGTTTCTAGGTGAAAAAATGCAAGTGCTATGGCCTTTTAAGCACAAGGAGGAAAAAACGAAAATGCAAACATTTAAATTGGCACGGTGCTCTAAGGATTAATTGAGGCCCCGGTCTAAGGGAGGAAGTAGGCCGCAGCAGGAATGGTGATCCAGAGCTCCGGATTGCTGCTCTAGGATCAGGTGAACTGCAGTGGCAGGCTCTGTAGCGGCGGCATCGACGACTGTGGTAATGGGGATAGCCCTGGTACTACTTCCCCATGATCTGCTCATACTATGAGCGGATGATGAGGGAGTAGTACAGTGTATATGTGTGCAGACAGACATTGTACATAGACAGCCATTAATTCCATAGAGTGAGCAGCAGGGACCCTGCTGGACACTCCATAGGAATTACAACTGATTCGTGACATCACGAATTTGGAGAAAATTTCAACAGTACATTAGGAATTTGTCTAACTTTCCATAAGTAATAACATTAAAAAATACTTTTGGCCAAACTTCTACTTTAAGGATCCACGGTAAATTGGTTCCTGTTCAAATTCAACCAAAACTCTTCTTCACACCTATACTAAAAAAAATGTGTGCTGGTATATCCAGGAGTGGGAACACATCACTCCTGGTCACCCTGGCAAGTGCCTCAGGTAAACCACTATCTAGCCAAGCTATACAGCACCACCTAGCAACCCCTGGTCAGCAGAATGTGACTTACAGTTTTGTAAAAGCCGGAGGGACAGAGTTTGACACCCGTACATTACATGAATAAAGACAAGGCTGTCCATATTCCTCACAGCAGACTATTATAGAGATCCTGTCTGCACCCGAAAATTTCAGCATCCTGTCTATGTTGCTGAGATGTTTGACTGCATCTTAAACACATAAATGCATTCAAACTATATGTTCAACCATGCGGAATAAAGCTTTGCTGTTTTTATGTTTTCCTGGAGCTGGAGGATGCTCTTGATTTCTTTGCATGCATATCACAAAGAGTCAGCTCAGTCTAATCATACATGTTTTAGATCAATTTGCAGTCCCAGTACATTGATAAGCATTGGCAATGATCTGATTCCTTGACTGCTTTTATCCAAAATTGTAACGCTTATCACCAAATAAAAAAGTCTTCGCATAACTCAATCAAAAGAAAAATAAAATTATAGTGGCGCAAAGAAACTTTTAATATTAAAAAGGCACTACATTGCTGACCTTTAGTATCACTGTAACCATACAGACCTACATATGATGTTACAGATGTGTTAATATCTGCAATGAAAATGTGATTTTTCTTATTCTCACCATCAAAAAAAACTTAAATAAAAAATATAAATTAACCCCTTCCCACATCCGGGCGTAACTGTAAGTCCTGATGCGGGAGGGGGTGTTCAAAGGGGAGCCGCGCAGCAACCCCCCTCTGAACAGCCGCGATCCCAGGTGCCATGTGTGGCGTGGGTTGATCATCGCGCCCGCTAATTATACTTTTAAAAGCAGCTGTCAAAACGGACAGCTGCATTTAAAAGTATTACTGGCCCCCTTTCCCTGGTGTCTAGTGGGGTATCTCCCCCCCGCCATGCAATCGCAGAGGGGAGATCCCTTCTGCTTACCGAGCCGGGACTCTGTGTCACTCGGACGCTGATCCCGGCTCGGCATTTGATTTCTCTGGTCTGCTGCAGACCAGAGTAATACAGCAATGATCTGATCGATCATTGCTGTATTAAGTATACTACAGTGATCTCTATGGGAGATCACTGCAGTAATACTGAAAGTTCCCCAGGGGGACTACAAGTTAAAGTACACAGTGAAAAAAAAAAAAAAAAAAAAAAAGTTTATTAATAAAAAAAAATCCCCTCCCCTAATAAAAGTCTGAATCACCCCCCTTTTCCCATTTTATAAATAAAAAAAAAATAATAATAATTGTTATTGTTGCGTGCGGACTTGCAAGAACTATTAAATTAGCACATTCCTGATCTCGCTCGGCAAATGGCGTAAGCGCAACCACCCGCCAAAGTGCAAAATTGACCATTTTTTGTCACATCAAATCCAGAAAAATTGTAATAAAAAGTGATCAAAAAAATCGCATACATGCAAGTAAGATACCGATGGATACCGACAGATCATGTCGCAAAAAATGACACCTCACACAGCCCCATAGACCAAAAGATAAAAGTGCTTTAAGCCTGGGAATAGAGCGATTTTAAGGAACATTAATTATTTAAAAAACATTTTAATTTTTTTAAAAGCCATCAAATAAAATAAAAGTTACACAAGTTACATATCATTGTAATCATAACAACTTAACATGCATAACAAGTCAGTCAGTTTTACCCTAGGGCAAACAGCTTAAATAAAAAAAAATATATATATATATTTTATTTATTTTTTATTTTTTTTTCAGTTTCCTCACATTTAATTTTTTTCTGGCTTTGCACAATTAGTGGCGCAAAAAATAAGGGCTCATGCGGGTCTGTAGGTAAAAAAAAAAAATGCAAGTGCTATGGCCTTTTAAACACGAGGAGGAAAAAACAAAAGTGCAAAAATGAACATTTGCCCCGTCCTAAAGGGGTTAATAAATGATAAATACGTCAAAAGATCCTATCATTCATACAACAAAAAAAGGCCATTTACATACCATTATCTATTCGGGCATAATAGGAATTGTGGTTTTCCAACAGCTTAACCTCTTAGGGACATATTACGTACCCATACATCATATGTCCGGAAGAGGTGTTCAGAGCGGGGCCGCGCGGTGACCCCGCTCTGAACCTCCGCGATCCCGGGTGCCGCGTGTTCGATCGCCGTGCCAGCTAATAAGGTAATCAGATGCAGCTGTCAAAGCTTCATCCGATTACCTTCCGGAGCCGTTCCCTGGTGTCTAGTGGCGGAGATCGCCCCCCCTCCTTCCCCAGGACGTTTTCCCGGTGCCTTTTATTGCAAAGTACAATTAGTGATGTAAAAAATAAGGGGTCATGTGGGTTTCTAGATGGAAAAATTCAAGTGCTATGGCCTTTTAAAACACGAGGAAAAAACGAAACCGCAAAAACATAAATTGGCTCCGTCCTTAAGGGCTTAAAAGGCCACAGGTTGTGCACCCCTGGTCTAAATCATATAATATTATTATTATTATTAATAATAATATTTCGGTTATTATTATTATTTCTGTTATTACTATTATCATCATAATCAACATTATTATTATCAGTAGTAGTAGTAGTAGTAGTAATAATAATAATAATAAGGCTTTTTGAGTGCAAAAATGATAACTGAAAGATTGTAGTGTCCAACATATCAAAGTAGGCTGTATCCCTATGTAGAAGCTACATAGTTAACATGTATATAATATACTTCAATTTAAGGATAGGGAAGTTTCAAATAATGGCTGCCTGTGAGATTTCTCTCACTATGTCGCCAAGTACGCCTGGGTTTCCTAGGAAACAGTTTTCCTGACACTTATGGTTTTTTGATGCACTCTTATCTGAGCAGCAATCCATGCATTTGACACGCTCATTTCTCATTTCGCACTGCAAATGAGAACAAACTGTCTAGCATTATAAAGGCATCACAATTGTTAAGATAGATCTGTAGGCTTTAGAGCATATCACATGAATGTAAACACTATTGTTCTGTCTCCAGAAGAAAGTTGAACTCTCATTTAATTGACAACTTTTTGTGTAAGAAAGCACGCCTCAAAAAAAAAAAAAAATGATGGTGTGAAAAGTCGTACTGTACATGAAAGTGGCACTTTCCATCTCTGTAGTATCTTCAGAGTCTGTTAACAGAGTCTAAACAATGCATTGATAAGTCATGCATCTAACCTTTCTTACTTTTCTTTTCTATGATGCAAGTTCAATAACTATAGAATAAAAAAAATTACAGAAAAACAACTTATTTTCAGCATGCAGTGGCGGATTAAATGTACCCTGGGCCCTGGGCTGTCCACCCAACCTGTCCCCCCCCCCCCCAGTCAATCTGCCCACATTATGATCCACTACTGCAACCCCCCCCCCACGCTGTCCCCAAAAAACACTGCCTGCCTCCCCTCCCTGCTGACCCCAATAAACAATGTTTGGTCCCTTGCTGCTACCCCCAGTAAGCATTGCCCACCCCACTTCCGCTGCCCCCAATAAACATATTGCCAACTCACCCTGATGTTGCCCCCCCCCCCCAAGGTCAGAGCAGCACAGAGGATGTCAGGAGAGGAGGGTGCTGATCTTATAGGAGAGGTCACAGCAGCACAGAGGAGTTCAGGAGAGGAGGATGCTGATCTTATAGGAGAGGTCACAGCAGCACAGAGGATGTCAGGAGAGGAGGGTGCTAATCCTATAGGAGATGGTCCCCCTTTCCCCCCCTTATAGATGATCCCCCTCTTTCCCCCTTATAGATGGTCCCCCTCTCTCCCCCTTTATAGATGGTCCCCCTCTCTCCCCCTTTATAGATGGTCCCCCTCTCTCCCCCTTTATAGATGGTCCCTCTTTTTCCCTTTATAGATGGTCCCCCTCTCTCCCCCTTTATAAATGGTCCCCATCTTTTCCCCTTTATAGATGGCCCCCCTCTTTTCCCCTTTATAGATGGTCCCCCTCTGCTCCCCCCCTTATAGATGGTCCCCCTCTGCTCCCCCCCCCTTATAGATGGTCCCCCTCTGCTCCCCCCCCTTATAGATGGTCCCCCTCTGCTCCCCCCCCTTATAGATGGTCCCCCTCTCTCCCCCTTTATAGATGGTCCCCCTCTCTCCCCCTTTATAGATGGTCCCTCTTTCCCCCTTTATAGATGGTCCCTCTTTTTCCCTTTATAGATGGTCCCCCTCTCTCCCCCTTTATAAATGGTCCCCCTCTTTTCCCCTTTATAGATGGTCCCCCTCTTTTCCCCCCCTTATAGATGGTCCCCCTCTTTTCCCCCCCTTATAGATGGTCCCCCTCTGCTCCCCCCCCCCTTATAGATGGTCCCCCTCTGCTCCCCCCCTTATAGATGGTCCCCCTCTGCTCCCCCCCCCTTATAGATGGTCCCCCTCTGCTCCCCCCCCCCTTATAGATGGTCCCCCTCTGCTCCCCCCCCCCCCTTATAGATGGTCCCCCTCTGTTCCCCCCCCCCCTTATAGATGGTCCCCCTCTGCTCCCCCCCCTTATAGATGGTACCCCTCTGCTGCCCCCCTTATAGATGGTCCCCCTCTGCTCCCCCCCTTATAGATGGTCCCCCTCTGCTCCCCCCCTTATAGATGGTCCCCCTCTGCTCCCCCCCTTATAGATGCCCCCCCCCCTTACACAGCAGTCAGTAAATAAAATTAAAAAAACACAACTCACCTGCCATCCGTTCCCCCGTCGATCCTCTCGCCTCCTGGTCTGTCCCCGGCTGCCTCCGGCTGATGTGCGGCTGCCGGGGGTGTCTCGTCCTCTCCCCGGCAGAACGCATCACACAGCTCCTAGTGCCGCCTGGGCCCTGACTTCCGGTACAGAGCGTCTCTAACGTGCGCTCTTAATACCGGAAGTCAGGGCTTAGGTGGCACTGTGAGCTGTGTGATGCGCGCGCTGCCGGGGAGAGGACGAAACACCCCCGGCAGCCGCACATCAGCTGGGGACTCCTGTGACCTGTGTGAAATAATGCTTGCGGTCACAAGAGTGCAGTGGCGGGCTGGGCCGCAGCGGCGTGGGCGGATTATAATGTGGGCGGCGCGGCATGGGCCCCCCCGGAGCCTCGGGCCCCGGGCGGCCGCCCAAATTATAATCCGCCACTGCATACATGCATGCATACAGTGCTGCATTAATGCTGGTATTCTCTTCTGGTCAATTACTGAAGTCATAACAAATCCCTTAGACATACATTTTTACCTAAAATTAGATCTATGAATTTGAGACACAGCTGTCTCAACACTAGAGACCACAGTTTCACGTGCGGTCTGTAATTCCATTACGTGCATGTACAGTAGGTAGGCATTCCTTCAAATACAGTGGAGATTATATTTGCTGCCCTTACTGTAGCCCACTGTGGAGGAGACTGAATAAGCCAACATGAGTTTCGTGTACAGGGATCACAGGGGCTCAGCTGTCAGCATGACATCTTGGGTTTTAGCTGTAACTACCTCTGTAAATCTCTATTACTGGTAGATTTAAGGGAATTAAACAGCACAATTGTGCCAATATGGTTCCCTGCAGCACAGTATAGAGCTACTATGCAGCTCCCCGAGGCCATCAGCAGCGGCTACAGCAGCAGTAGCAGCTTTAAGCTCGGTCCACACTACGTTTTTGCAATCTATTTTTTGCATCCTTTTTTGCAACAAAAAAAAACGGATGGAAAAAAATGGATTTGTGCGCATCCGTTTTGATCATTTTTTTTTTCATTGAAACTCTGTAAAATGCATTCAAAACTCATCCTATTTTTAACGTACACAAAAGTAAGGTTAGCTACATTTTTGTGTACATTAAAAAAACGGATGCATTTTGATCAGTTTTTTTTTTTTTTTTTAAATGGAAGTGAATGAAAAAATTGATCAAAATAGATGCACACAAATGCATCCTTTTTTTGCAAAAACTTAGTGTGGACCCAGCCTTATAAAAGTGAAAAAGAAATTTTTATTATGTCACGCGAGGCAGGGAGAGGGGTGGTAACTAGTCATCTGGGCAGGAGACCCCTGTGACTAGTCACGGTTCTCTGTCAGCACACAGTCAATGATTGACAGGTAGAGAGGCCACTAACTGCCTCACCTTTATAAAGCTACTGCTGCAGCAACCGCTGATAGCCTTGGGGCGCTGCATAGTAGCTCAATACACTGCTACAGAGAACCATATCAGCACAATCACACGGATTGGTTCCGTTTAAATCCTTACTTGCTATGGTCAAAAAATGACTGAGACATGTAAGGAATGTGTGTGCACCATTCAGCCCATAGGCTTCCAGGGTACATGATGGCTGGGGCCTATGGTTTCCTTGACAGCCAGGAACCATATAAAGGCCCCTAAGCCTGCAATGAGCGCCTTTTTAGCCAACTGTGCATGCAATACAGTTGGCTACATTGCCCGTCAGTCCCCTTGGCTAGTGATTAGTAGGTTTAAAAAAAAATAAATAAATAAATGTTACAATAATAAAGCCATGAGTAGTATTTAAAAAAAAAAACATATATATTATATATATAATAATCTTCCTAAACAGACTGTCATGTCCTTGCAGTTTTTGAAGTGACAGGCCGCTCAACCAATAGGACGCTAAAAGGCCTGATTACACCAAGCAATTATCGGCCATATTTGGCCAATTATGTTCCATTACGGATGATGATCAATTGGTGTAATAGGTAGTGTTAAAAGTCAACAATCAGCCAACATGCACAATGTCGGCTGATTGTTGTCGCTCAATAATAGCAATAGTCTGCTTGCCATCGCTCCGTGTAATAGGATCAGCGGCAGCATACTTCAGCCACTGTCTCCTATTGGCCACATCCCTGAGGTTAGCATTTGACTAACGGAAAGTGTGGACCAGGGCCAAGTGCCAGGACTATTCTTTTCCACCTCTTTCTATTAGTATGACATTTGAACTGTTGGCAGGCTTTGCACATTTTATGTATTTGTACCATAGTCTTTGAGCAATTTTTTGTTTAGAGAGGTCATATTATTCAGTTTCTGCACATGCTACATATTTTTTGGATTCGGAAGTAGGCTGGATTTGGTAGCCTTGTGGGCCACAGAGTGTCTCCCATTGTATGCATCTGTATACAGTTATGTTTTTATCTTTGTACATCTAATAAAAGGTGTTTTATCGTATAATATAATTGGGATGTGTGCTCTTCTATGCCTTATATTCAAGGGTTTTGTTTTTTTTTGTTTTTTATGAAATATAATTTTGTGATTATGGAACATTTTTTTCTTACATCTCTGTTTTGCCATTCCTCTGTTATTCATAGTAGAATGCATGACTAAATAGCCAGATACATGTTCCTACACTAAAGGCTCCTGTTAAAAGGCAACAATCAGCTGACATGCACAATGTCGGCTCATACTTGGCTCTCAACTTGTTGAAAAAAATTAAGAATGATAACTATGTTGATAATGATATCTGCTAGCCATCACTCCGTGTAACAGAAGCGATGGCAGAAAACCACCGCTATCTTATATGGGCTCGTCTAAAGATCGTCCGGGCAGCCGACAGGTCGGCGCTCGCTTGCTCCTCCATATCGGCCAGTGTAATAGGGCCTTTACTGACACTATTCAATCAAGGCAGAAAATGCATGATCATTGCCTGTACTGGGAACACCCAGTTGGCTATTAAAGCGACACCTAGACCCCCTTACTGCCTACCGAGCTGGTGGCTCCACTGGATAGATAACAAAGATCTTAACTACCTAACTTTGTTACCTACATCTGTGTTTTTATTTTCATTAAAACAGTCTTTTATTCTAGCTGTGAATAGTGTCAAGGAGGTGGGGCCTATCATTTTCTGTCCTATGTGTGCTGTACATAAACCTCTGGATTGCCCCCACCTCCTTGACACTATTTATAACCCGAATAAAGGCCCCTTTCAATCAATAAGAAAAAAAAACAGGCAGGCAACAAAAGTTATGTTCTGAAAGCTTCTTTTCACATGTATCCAGAGGTGCAGCAAGCTAAGTAGGCAGTCAGAAGGTGACGTGTCACTTTTAAGTTATGCATTTCCATTGCACAGCGCTCCCTCAACATACAATGTTAATTGGTTCCAGGGAGACCATTGTATGGTTACGATGGTCAAGAAAGAAACATTGTATGTTGATAGTATTGTAACAAGTTGGGGGACAACTGTATAACTGTGGAGCAACACACCACAGAGCTATAAGAAAAGATGTTACAGGACTGTTATTACATTGGAAATTTACTAAAGCAGGCCAGGAGAGGCCACAGGTGCTCTTTAGTTCTGTGCTTAAAAAAAAACAAAAAACACAACATGGCTACTTTCTTCCAGAAACAGCACTACTCTCATCCTCAGTTTATAGGCAAAACTGTTGCTCAGTTTCAATGAAGTGAATGGGGCAGAGGTGTGGTGCTCTTCGGGGAAGAAATCGGCTGTGGTTTTCTAATCCTGGGCATCACCTTTAACCTTCCCCCTTTTCGTGACCTGTCATTGGACACTTTTTTATCAATGTAGGCAAGAAGAACACAGCACAGAACACAGTCAGGAGAATAAATAAAAGGTGCATAATTCTTAGCCAATACTAGATATTCTATAAATGCACCAAGTGTTGCATGCGGGCTGCTTCCAAGGGTCCATTTACACAGAAAGGTTATCTGACAGATTATCTGCCAAGGATTTGAAGCCAAAGCCAGGAACAGTCTATAAACAGGGAACAGGTCTTAAAGGAAATACTGAGATTTCTCCTCTTTTTAAAGCCATTCCTGGCTTTGGCTTCAAGTCTTTGGCAGATAATCTTTCTGTGTAAATGGATCCTAAATCTGATGCATCTCTAGACTGTAATTTTAGTTTGCATCTAAATTGGCTTAGTTTTGTGCCTCAATTTTGGCACATTTATGACCATTTTTTTACTAGATGCTAGTCCATTAGTGTTTAAAACCCACTGGGAAAAAAGTTATTTTGATTAAATTTTGTTTACTGCCCCCAGTATTCCAGATCATCACCACAGTTCTATACAATTGGACCCCCCACCCTCCCTCTTTATTGGTTATACCTCTAGGTATGCAGTACAGCATTTATAGGTTTCCAAACCATTTTCATCCCTCATCTCATGCCACATGTCTTAGTATTAAAAAAAGAGGCATGGGTTTTACTACTAGAATTTAGAACATTTAATGCATCTGGACAATCAACATTCTGCAAATTCAGCCATTTATCGCTTCCATCAACATAGGCTAAATGCATCTACATGCTATTTTCTGTATGCGAGTAGAAAAATGAAACACAATGAAACATTAAAAAAGATTTCTCCCTGCCAGAAATCTATGCTTAACAAAGTGAAATTAATAGCCTGGGAACCCAACACCAAAATATTAGTCATCAGTTGCTCATCAAGATTGGCAGTTTTCGGTTTTATTTGGCTGGCTAACATAGAATTTTCTGTCAGATTCCATTAATCAAAATAAAACGGCTTTGATCACATATCCAGCAAATTACATATCATGTCTTACATTAGTAATTATTTGCTCTGGAGAGTTCTGAAAGGAGCAGGACTTCTAAAAATAGGATCTTAAGAATCCTAATGTACATTCTAAAAACCTTGGCTTTAAGTACAAAACCAAGGTACAATTTCCCTAGGAGATATAAAGGCAAGGCACTTTAAGTGTTCTGAAAATAGGCAACACATTATAGTTCTATAAATCTTTTACCATTGAGTATTTGTAAATGGGTTTTCTGGTCTTGAATTGTTCTCTTTAATCATTTTTCTCTACAATGCAACATCATTAATAATGAAATGACATATTATCAGTGTTTCTTTCTCTGCAAAGCGTAGTTGCAAAAGGACATATTAACACATTCTACGATAACACATTCCCAAACCTTCAGAAAAGGAAAAAAAAAAAATACAAATCTATTTTTGGTGGACTGTTTAAAATGAATTTTGTGCTTCTAAATTTCACTTTAACACTCAAGAGGACGGGGACAATTTCAATGTTTGCGTTTTTGTTTTTTCCTCCTTGTGCTTAAAAGGCCATAGCAGTTGCATTTTTTTCACCTAGAGACCCACATGAGCCCTTATTTTTTGCGCCACTAATTGTACTTTGCAATGACAGGCTGAATTTTTTCATAAAGTACACTGCGAAACCAGAAACAAATTCAATGTGTGGTGAAATTGAAAAAAAAAACATGCATTTCTTTTATTTGGTGATTTTTCGTTTTGACGCCGCTTGCCCTGGGGTAAAACTGACTTGTTAGATATGTTCCTCAAGTTGTTATAAATACAATGACCCCTGACGAAGTTCCGGTCACGGGACGTAACGCGTAGGGTGCTTTTTGGACCCACTCAGCAGACCACGCTCTACTTGGTGACTTGCTTCTTTGTGTGCACTTTAGCTGTATATGCATACCTGTATTACATTTGACATCTTTGCACTGTTGCACTTGGCACTTTGATATCTATATTTTATTTGGCTATATTTGATAGCAATCATTTACTGGTAGAGTGTGGCTCTAATTATATTGAGCTGAGTGGTGTCTCAGGGATCCCATATATTTTGAGTGGATCCCCATTGAATTGTGTGCGCTTTTAAATGTTTTTTAATGTAGGGTCTGTATAGGGTTGTGTTTTGTTTTGTACTTTATATTGTCAATAAAGATTATATTACTTCATCTGATTGAATAGTGGTGTGCCTATAGTGTGTTATAGCATACATCTGTCCTTTCTTGTATGTGATAGTACTGTTGTTTTGTATGCTGCATAATGAGCACCCTTGATTTGGCTGTGCATTACCCCTGTTTGTGTGTCTTATAAATACAATGATATATAACATGTATAACTTTTATTTTATTTGATGTCTTGTAAAACATTCAAACCATTGTTAACAAATATATGTTCCTTAAAATCGCACTATTCCCAGGCTTATAGCGCTGTTATCCTTTAGTCTTTGGGGCTGTGTGAGGTGTCAGTTTTTGCACCATGATCTGTACTTTATTTCGGTACCTTGACTGCGCATATGCAACTTTTTGATCGCTTTTTATTAACATTTTTCTGAATTTGATGTGACAAAACGCAGATTTTTGCATGCAAAAAATGGGAGTTTTTTGCGATTATGCAGTTTACCGTGCGAGATCAGGTATGTGATAAATTATTAGTTTGGGTGATTACGCACGCGGCGATAACAAACATGTTTATTTATTTATTTTTATTTATAACATGGGAAAAGTGGGGTGATTCAAACTTATTAGGGGAGGATTTGTTTTGTTTTTTGCTTTTTTATTAACACCACTTTTCTTTTCTTTTTTTTTTTTACACACTTATACTAGAAGCCCCCCTGGGGGACTTTTAGTATAAGTGCACTGATCTCTCATTAAGATTTATGCTGTATAGTTATACAGCATATATGAGTTGCAGCCAGAAGCAATCGAGTGCCGAGCCAGGATCAGCGCCATTACAGCACTGACCCTGGCCGGTAAAGGATGTGTGGATCGCTCCTCTGGGACAGCTGCATCTGATTACTTAATTAGCAGACACAGCAATTGGATGGTGCCCGCTAACAGCCGTGGTCCAGGGCTACATGCGGTACCCGAGACCGCGGCAGTACAGAGCGCAGCCCCGCTCTGATCCCCCGTAAGTGGTGCTGGACGTACAGATACGCCCAGGGTTGTCTAGGGGTTAACACGTTGTCTAGGGGTTAACAAAACCATTAAATTACCCATAGGTAACCAAGACAAAAGCAACAAACTACTTTATTACAAAAAGCCTGGCCTTTAATTAAAAACATGCATAAAAAGATGATTGCACATTATTGATTTACCAAATCCATTAAACGGATGCAGTAGCCTTGTGGTTTATTTGTAGCCTATAATGTTGTTGCCTCAAATCTTTGCCAAATTACAGTAACCTGTCGAAATTCATAGAAAAACATTTTACCAGGAAATGCTAAAAAAAAAAATTGACAATAAATAGAAATTCAGTGCAGATCAATAAATGTACAGTGGTACCTCAGCACATAAACTGCTCCTTGCTCAAGCCTTTTTGGTCAATATTTTTCAGAGAATTCTGGTTTAGTGTTCAACCCCCATGCTAGAATTGTTAAGGATTAGAGATGAGCGAACCTGGTTCAAGTTCGAGTCGATCCGAACCCGAATGATCAGCATTTGATTAGCAGTGGCTGCTGAACTTGGATAAAGCTCTAAGGTTGTCTTGAAAACATGGATACAGCCAATGACTATATCCATGTTTCCCACATAGCCTTAGGGCTTTATCCAACTTCAGCAGCCACTGCTAATCAAATGCCGAAAGTTTGGGTTCGGATGGACTCGAGCATGTTTAAGGTTCGCTCATCTCTATTAAGGATGTGATATTTTGTATATTTAGTGAAGCCATTACAATATGGTGCGGACCTTCTAAACACAAATGTTTACATTCCTTAAATGCTTATGTAAGTAAACTCTAGTGCTATGCAAGTAACTCTTTTTATACCTCAGCCAATGAAGTACTGACACAAGCCTTAGTAAAAGAACAGCTGCCCCCATGATATACATACTCTCTGCCATCTTTGGGTAAACAAGATCCACTTTGACCATCAGTGTCTCATTGTGATTTTTCTGTGCACTTGATAATACTTTTAATATGTCATTTGGAACCGACAGTCAATTTGAAAGCAGGTGCATCCATTTCAGAACCTGTATAAGATGCTATGCTTAAAGGACAACTCCCGCGAGACCCCCCCCCCCTAAAAAAACAAACACAGACACACACAGACACCATACTCACATCCCTCCGGTGACGATCCCCACTCGATTCGCCCGCCGTCTGCCTCTCCGTCGCTGCCGTCCAGCGAGGTCTCTGACTTCCGGGTCCAGGGGATGGAAAAGGCTGCCAGTGCGCTTGCGCACCGGCAGCCTTTTCATTGGCTGGAACGCATGACATGGCTTCCAGCAAGCTCAGCCAATCATGCGCTCCAGTCAATGAAAAGGCTGCTGGTGCGCATGTGCACCAGCAGCCTTTTCCATCCCATTTACTTTCTATGAAGACGCCGAGAAGGAAGAAGACCCGGACCGCCCCCCGACTCTGACGTCGTCGTCACCAGATGCCGCCCGGGAGAAGAGGACCGTGAAGACCGTAATAGGTAATGTATACATTCTTTAACTTCCGGGGGGGGGGGGGGTCTGAAAGTGGGGGAAGGGGGTCAGACCGGGTATTTAACCACATTACAAAGTTATATAACTTTGTAATGTGTGTTAAATAAGCTGAAAAAAAAATTGTGGGAGTTGTCCTTTAAATGTCCTTTTACACACACCAATTATTGGCTGAATGAGCAAAGGACCACTTATTCCTGATATCTGATCTGTGTAAGAGCTGCTGAATGAGAAATAAATCCATCTTTTTACATATGCCATACTATAAAATACTATTACTAAAACAAGTTAACTATTGATAGATGGAATAAACAAACATTTACCCTATTTCTTTTTGGGGGAAAAAATTGCTTAGCATTCAGGCTGATCAGAACTTGACAGAACTACAGTAGACTGTGGTCAAGTACTGTGGCAATACTGCACAAGGATACCAAATGTGCTAAACACATCATGAGAGCCCAGATTGCCCTAAAGAGTCATGTATAACAAGGTTTAACAGATTTATCAATTTCAGATTCAATTGATGGTCCTTTTTCAGGGAAATTTAGAACAAATTCAACATCTCTATTAGACCTTGCCATTCCATCAATACATTTACACATATGCACAGTACAGTATATAGCTAAAACTCACCTCTTTGTTTCTGAACGAAATTGTAACAAAGGAGTCTTCTCTGTGTAACTGTCTTTCACAGGGCTGAACAGTTTCAGTAAATTAAAGGAATACCTACAAAATAAAGCGGTCACATGAAAAAAGTTGAACATAGAAGTAAACATTAAACATGCAAGTAAAGTAATAAATACACAAAAGAATGTGAAAAAGGCTTAAAGCAAATGAACCATCAGGTACATTTGCTTTCAGCCTTTTTGTAGGCATATAGTACCGGCACTACTCACTGGACACAGGTGGATTACCAGACTAACACGTCTTGAAGCTTTGGATGAAGTGTCTCGCCCACGGGGTGCTCCCCTTTAGAAAATAAGCGGTACTTTTACAAACTGCATAAGCGGAGAAGAAAGATGCGGGGGCACTCACCGTTTTGATGCGCAGACTTTATTTCATGTGTGCTTTAAAATACGGCAGGTAACATCTGAAGCGGGTGCAGACGCCAAACACTATACACACGAGCTATGACAGCTGTTTCACGCGCATGCGCGCTTCGTCAGACGTCTGACGAAGCGCGCATGCGCGTGAAACAGCTGTCATAGCTCGTGTGTATAGTGTTTGGCGTCTGCACCCACTTCAGATGTTACCTGCCGTATTTTAAAGCACACATGAAATAAAGTCTGCGCATCAAAACGGTGAGTGCCCCCGCACATTTGCTTTCAGTATATCAACAGAACAGCGTTAGCACGGGGAAGCCGATGCAGCAATTTTTTTACCTGTGGCCCAGTTCCCTTACATGGTGCCAGTCTATTACTAAGCACAGGTCCAGGTTGAAGCCCTGGAGGCGGACCAGCCCACACTCAGTAAGAGGAACCCCCCCGGCTCCTCTGACGCTGCTCCCAGGAGATGGGAGAAAGGAGATGTTACAGCTTGCTGCACTTAATGAGCTTGGAATATTTTACTCTTTAAACTATAGAATAAAAGCATTTTTCTACATCCTGAAATCACACAGATATATGAAAGATATCAGTGTCTCCTTGCTATTTCAAAAAGCCAGCTGCAAACCCCACTGTGATGTCAGCAACCCCCCTCACCCTCTATATAAGGTGATTCTCTTCCTGGAGGTGGCCAGTCAGCTGTGTATAGTCTAGAGCAGGTGGCAGCCGGCAGTTAGAGCAGGGAGATTGTCCAGGGACAGAGAGGAGAGGGGGGTGGACTGTGGGTGGTTTGCTGTGGGAGCAGTGAAGCCATTGTCCATTATACCAAGTAACTGTCCGACTATTGTTCATTATACCAAGTCACTGAGTGCACATTATAGGAAGTCACTGGGTGCTGAAGGCAGGGGCAGATTAACTTTACCATAGGCCCCGGGCTGTTCACCAAGCCTGGTCCCCTCCACCCCATTGTAACTATTGCAGCACTAGCTTGGTGTTCATAGTACAGGATAGTACATGTCAAGATGCTTGATTTGTGGTAATAAAAAAATGCGGTAAAAAAAGCAGCAATTTTTTGCAAGTCATGGCAAAAATGTAGCAAGGAGACTGTACACCACTGAAAGTATAAGTCTTTTTGGGTGGCCATGGCCCCCACCAAGAGCTCAGGGCCCCGGGCTACCGCCCGAAGAGGACCTGTTATAATCTGCTACTGGCTGGATGTGCATTACAGGAAGTCACAGTGAACACACTGTCCATCTTAATCCCTCACTCATTTACCAATGTCCCCTGCTGTCCTTGGGAGAAAATTCATATTACGCAGATGTTGAAAAAAAAAAAACCGCTAATCTGTAACAGTGCCACTATTGTAGCTACTATAGTTTGCCTGTTTTATAAAAATGTATTTGTCTGCGATTCCTGAATATTTGTGAACTTCAGGAAACAAATTTCCAAGTGATTCGCTGATCTCTAGTCAGCAGTTTGGAATGTGAATTATGGCTGACAGAGTCCCATTAAACTAGCCTTAGACCTTCTGCTTTCCTGTTCCAGGTATTGGGATCTCATAATTGCAACAAGCAGTACTAAGGGCTGACTGGTAGTCTTTTTATAGGTATGCAGAATACGCATGAACTTCCTTTATTCGAAAATTTTGAAAGATTCTTTCAAAAAAACTACAGCAGGTAATGTCCCCGTTCTAGACTGCATAGTTGTAAACTACAATGTTAAAAAGGTAAAATAAATCAGATAGATTTCATTTTTACAACTTGCGTGACTTTATTATACTCTTTCTAATGCAGACTGACAAATATTGATGCGAACGACGAGCAGATCAGAGAGTGACAAACGTGGCAAGCTTTAGTGGAAAATGAAGAAAAATAAGGTCACAATTACTGAAACAGCTTTGACACCCATTTGGCAATACAGCATAAGCAACAAAGAATTGAAGAGGACATGGCCTATGTATCTCAGATTTTAATTAGGATGTTGACAGGAGGAAATGTTTGTACATGGGCACATAAAATACAATGTTCTTCTTAGATCGTTATTTGTTAGGCTGCAATATATGTGATGATGAAGGACACTGAAGATGTCAGAGTAACAATCCCTTTGAGAAGCTGTGTAATTTACAGTATCTTCCATTGCCCATCATATTCATCTTAGTTACAGTAAGTAGCATCTGTTCCTGCAGAGAGCTACTCCATAAAATATTTTTAGGTTTTCACAATTGTACAAACAGAATGTTAAACCATTTCTGAATATTCTCTTCACAATGAGTCAATTATTACACTTGACAGACTGAGGGGGTTTTCCAGAGAACATTTATTCATCTTTAAGAAAAATAAATTAAAAAGAAATAAAGCACAATTGCCTGCCTTGATCTTGTGACATTGCAATGTTGGCAGCTGTAGACCCCCTGTGATCTTTTTTTTTCCTGCTTCTGATGACATGTGACCTACCTCAGCCACTGATTGGCTGAGAAGGCATTTCCTGCAGAATTGGCAAGTCATTAAAAGCAGAAAGAAGCAAAGAGCACCAGGATTCATTTAAAACAGCAGCCCAGTAGATAAGGGCAGGTATGTAGGCTTTATTTTGAAGCACCTAGTGTTCAAAAAAAATTCCCAGGACAACCTCTTTAACCCCTTAACGACATCGGGCATAAATTTACGCCCCGATGCCGGTAAGGGAGTTCAGAGCGGGGCCGCGCGGCGGCCCCGCTCTGAACCACGCCGGTCCCGGGTGCCGCGTGTAGCCCAGGACCGTAGGTATTAGCGGGCACGGTCCAATCGCCGTGCCCGCTAATACAGTAATCAGATGCAGCTGTCAAACATGACAGCTGCATCCGATTACCGGACGCAGCGTCATCCCTGGTGTCTAGTGGGGAGATCGCTCCTCTGGGATGTTATCCCGGAGGAGCGATCTCCGTAAATGAAGCCGGCCGGGTACCGCTCCAAGATGGCGCCGTCCCCGCCTCGGCACTCGTTTACTTCCGGCTGCAGCAGCCGGAAGTAAACGAGTGCCTATCTCATGGATCTCTGCAGCATATCTATGCTGCAGAGATCTCAATGAGAGATCAAAGCACTTATACTAGAAGCCCCCCTGGGGGACTTCTAGTATAAGTGTAAAAGTTAAAAAAAAAAAATGTAATTATTAGTAAAAATCCCCCTCCCCTAATAAAAGTCTGAATCACACCCCTTTTCCCAGGTTATAAATAAAAGTAAATAAATAAATAAACATGTTTGGTATCGCCGCGTGCGTAATCGCCCGAACTATTAATTAATCACATTCCTGATCTCGCACGGTAAATGGTGTCAGCGCAAAAAAATCCCAAAGTGCAAAATTGCGCATTTTTGGTCGCATCAAATCCAGAAAAATTGTAATAAAAAGCGATCAAAAAGTCGTATATGCGCAATCAAGGTACCGATAGAAAGAACACATCATGGCGCAAAAAATGACACCTAACACAGCCCCATAGACCAAAGGATAAAAGCGCTATAAGCCTGGGAATGGAGCGGTTTTAAGTGTCGTATATTTGTTGACAATGGTTTAAATTTTTTACAGGCCATCAGATACAATATAAGTTATACATGTTACATATCGTTTAAATCGTAACGACTTGAGGAACATATATAACAAGTCAGTTTTACCCCAGGGCGAATGGCGTAAAAACACGTTTCCCCCAAATAAACAAAATGCGTTTTTTTTTTTCAATTTCACCACACTTTGAATTTTTTTCTGGTTTCGCAGTGTACTTTATGCAAAAATTCAGCCTATCATTGCAAAGTACAATTAGTGACAAAAAATAAGGGCTCATGTGGGTCTCTAGGTGGAAAAATGCAAGTGCTATGGCCTTTTATGCACACGGAGGAAAAACCGAAAACGCAAAAATCGAAATTTGCTCTGTCCTTAAAGGGTTAATGTGATCGATATTTGTTTATGGTGATGGGTTTTGGCATTTCTGTATAGCTAAATCACAACTTTGAAACATTAGGGCATATACATGCACAGAAGATTTTAATACAGATTTGCTGTAGATTTGTTACAATGTTAACCCCTTCCATTCAGTAATATGTATATAAACGTTCCTACTGCACATACCCCATACTAACTGAGGGGCTTACTGATGTGTGCAGGACTGCTGCAGTGAGAGCGATACTGCTCACATCAGTGTATCTAGGGCTGGAGGTAATGAGAGGCAGCTGCAATCTATAGCGACCCCAGCTTTTAAGGTACTCAGTGACAGAACAAGCTTCTGCGGGGTCCCCATCACTTGTGCCGATGGGCGGGGATAAGTCACTTACCTCCGTCCTGTCGGATTGGTGATCTATGAATAGAGTTTGCTCTCAGGCTATGCTATAGCATAGATCAGTGTTATCGGCAATCTACTGATTGCATGTTTAACTGTGGAAAAAAAAAAAAAAAAAAGTGTAATAAAGTTTTTAAAAGTACTTAAAAAAAAAAAAAACCTTATAAACCCCCTCCCAATAAAGGTTTAAAATACCCCCTTGCCCATTATAAAAATAAAAAAATAAAAAAATACACATATTGTGGTAGCATGTCGAATTGTCCTATCGTCCTATCTATTAAAATATAACATTATTGTTTCCGCTTGGTGAACGGCGTTAATGTAAAAGAAAAAAAAAACACCAGGATTGCTGATTTTTATAAATTATATATCAGAAAAAAAATTAACTAAAAGCAATCAAAATTTTTCTGTTACACCAATATGATATTAATAAAAACTAGAGATCAGCCCTGTAGGTGGAAAAATAAAAGCGCTATGGCTCTTAGAAGGAGGGGAGGAACATTGCATTAATTTGACCCGGAAATCCGTGCATCAAAGGACTCTATCTTGAAGGGGTAAAAGAGAAACTAACAGCAGGTTAGAAAAATGTAACCTGCTGTTACATTCCCATATAGCAGTAAATGCTGAGGAAGATGGCTATTTTCTTACCTATATTCTAAGCAGCGTTTTCCTGAAATCTTCCATTTTTTTTAATACAGTATGTTAAAGGGGTTATCCAGTGCTACAAAAACATGGCCACTTTCTTCCAGAGACAGCCCCACTCTTGTCTCCAGCTTGGACGGGGTTGCTGCTCAGTTCCATTGAAGTGAATGGAGCTTAATTGCAAACCGCACCTGAACTGGAGACAGGAGTCATGTTGTCTCTGAAAGAAAGTGGCCATGTTTTTGTAGCACTGGATAACCCCTTTAAGTGGTTTGGCCTATTGGGGTCAGTACTACAGACCTGTCCCGTTAATTACATAAAAATTATATCAGTGTATTTACAATCCGCATTTGCAAATATGTAGTTATGTTTTTGCAGGAAAATCTGCAGCACTGCTTATTTTTTGTGGATTTTGACATCCCCACTAAAGTCAAGATGTCTGCTTTATATCAGACACCAAAATTAACATGGTATAATTTGAAATCTTCACCTCAGGCAACTTCTGAACAAATTTTCACACCTGTCAAAATTATTTTGAAAAAGTACATCAGACACAGTAGCCGATAATACCAAAAATGGCACTTATTAGAAAAGGGGTGACAGTATTACTTTAAATCTCATCCATTTTGCTGCTACTGCAAATATTGCAGATTTTCCTCATTTAAGTGACTGTACCACCAGGCCCAGGCTGAAGCACTGGAGGCGGGCCGACCCACCCTTAGTGGGAAAAAAAAACTCGAGCCCCTCCATGACATGACTACATTACAGTCAATGGAACCCTAGCATAGAGGGATCCACCCTATCACTAAGGGTGGATCAGCCCGCCTCCAGTGCTTTAGCCTGGGCCTGGTGGTACAGTCACTTTAAAGTTCTGTAGCGAATATGCCACCTGGGAATCAACCTTTAAAAAAAAAAAAAGGAAGAAAAAAAAAAAAAAAAAGACACACACCACATACACCCTCCATCCAACAGCCCCATGTTGATTTTGTGGTTTTCAGCTGTGCCACTTATATTCTCCATTCAACATATTTAGTAAGAAATGAAAACATTTCATTTAATGAAAGCAATCAACTATTTGCTTGTAGCTCTGAACAAAATGTACTGCTGCCTGCACTTGCTGTGTTGCAATTACAATTTAATACAAAGAGAAGCAATTACATATATTTTAAAACAAGAAACTAAAGGTTTATGATTAACAAAGTTTAATGTGGATATTAATTTGCCTCCTAAATGAGAATTCCATTAAGCTTCTAAATTATGGAATCATTTATACAATCTGAGATAAATTTTACTGAGGGAAAATAGTACAGTGTAGGCATTCAGTTTTCAGCACTTGGCAAACGTTACAATAAGGTTTCCTACAGAGAGTTTTTTTTTTCTGGTGTTTTGCTGCATTAAGAAAAATAATTCTTTTGAAGTAGGAAAAAAAAAAAAAAAAAAAAAAAAAGGCTGACACTTTCCATTCCATAAAATAAAAAAAAAAGTGCCACAACTCTGCTCAGGAATGCCCACTTGGGTCTTTTCCTCCAGGTCATGATGACACTAAACAGTGAGTGGGGGGGAAGGAAAAAATTTTATGTCAGCAGATAGTTAGAATGAATGCTGAATCTTTTTCCCATTGACTTAATTCAACATTTGCTGCAAGCCTTATTTAGACGAATGAAGTTAGACACAACGCTATTGCTCAGACATATACCCCTACGGGAGAGTCACAAGTGCAATACTTTACTGCTTTGGGTTTTGCTGCAGGGAATCTTCCACAGGATCTGCATTAAAATGTTCAAACTTCAACTAATCCCCAACAATTCTACACCCAAATTTGCTGCAAAATCCACATGTGTATGGTGTGTTTTGTGAAGCCATTAATGTAATAACGGTTATTCTCTGCATTTAACCTGCTGTTATGTCCCCATAGAACATGAGACGCAGAGGATGAAGGTAACTTTATTTCCTTGATCCTCGGCACACGGTTTTCTGTAAATTTCAAGTTTATTCCCTATGCAAATGAAGCGGTTTGGTGCACCAGGGACGGGGCTACTGATCCGCCACACCTCTCCTAATGAATATTCATCCAACGCTCTGCAGTGCTGCCCCAATATTTTTTAGGAGAGATGGGCTGGATGGGGTGGATTGATGAAGTTATGGTGGTAAGCCCACCCAGAGTGCACCTTACCTCCTCACTTACAATGAATACGCTACAAATTCACCAAAAACTGCGCTAAGGATCAAGGTACGCAAACTACCTTCATCCTTAGGGCTCCATGCGCTATAGTGATACAACAGCAGGTTAGATGTTTCTAGTCTGCTATTAGTCTCCAGAAGTGGGGATGATTCAACAGGTATTTCATCTGAGCAGAATACCCCTTTAGGGTAAAGGGAAACTAATAATTTATTCCATACTTTTCTGTCTCCTTCCTCCAGTTCTGAGCCTGATGCTTTCTGCCGAAGACACAGAAACCTGTGTGTGAACTGTTCACACTGCCTCCGCTCTGATCTCCTCCCCCTTCTAAGACGACTTGTGTAAACCACTACCCTTCCTGGCCATCTCTGCGCTCTACAATACTCTGAGGTTTAATCTGAGGTCAAGTTGCTGGTGAGCTTACTGTGATTAACCTTCTCGGCATTACAGAGTGCATAAACAGTTGGCCAGGGATACGGTTTATGTGAGCAGTCTCACAACGGAGGGGAGAAGTAGATCAGAGCGGAAACTGAGCGAACAGCTCACACACAGTTTTCTGTGTCTTCAGCAGAAAGCAGCAGGTTCAGAATTGGGGGAGGGGATTGAAAAGATAAAAGTATGTAACAAATTTTTAGTCTCCAGGAGGGGGAATAATTCAACATGTATTTTACATTACCATAATACCCCTTAAAGCGTAACTGTCATTTCAGGGTCATTTTTCTGAAAACATTAAATATCAATAGTACAAGGGATTTTAAGAAACTCTGTAATAGGTTACAGTTTCCCTCTGGACTGAAAAAGCAATCTCCCAGCCTCCCCCCTCACATCAGATATAGCAGGATTTCTGTCTCCATTATGTGGCTATGGAGAGGGGAGGGGATGCTTCCTCATCTCCCTCAGCCCCTCCCCCCTTCATAGGCTTACAATGGAGAGAGCAGAGCCGTCTTCACTGGCTTCTCTGTAATGAAGACGTGTTTGCCTGATAATGCACAGATAAGAAGTCAGGGGGGGGGAGGCTGGGAGATTGCTTCTTGAGTACAGAAGGAGGCTTTTTTGGCTGATGAAACCAATTACAGAGTTTCTTAAAATCGCTTATACTACTGATTTCTGCAATAAAAAAAAAACATGACAGTTACGCTTTAAATATAGAACATCCAAAAGAGTCCTTCAATCACTATTTTTCCCTATATACTTTTCTCATTTTTGTTTCCTCTCTGCACTACTGCTAAATTGTGATACTGCGGGTGGGTTACTGGTAAGTACCATAGCAACCCATTTCTCTTCTCTGCGAAAACTCTCCAAACGACTTGCATGTACTCTATGGCGCAGTTTTACTGAAAATTATGGCATTTTTATATGCCATTCTTTAGCCAATTTGCAAGGCACTACTCTGCTCCTAATTTAGGGCTACTTGCTGGAGCACATCATAGGAGGTTGTGGTAGCAGTAGACCGTGAAACAGCTGTTTTACTAGCTTGTGGCTCCTCACTACAAGATGGTGAGCGTCATTTTCGGAGATTTATAACTGACACAATTTAATAAATGTCCCTCACTGTCTTTCACTCCACCTTTCAACATTACCCCTAGTTGGTCTCCTTTTACCACCTAGCAATAAATGTAGCCCCTAGTCTGCTTACTACACCTGGAAGCAAGAAATATATATCCCCAGTGAGTTTTCCTACAGATAGTACTAGGTTAATCTAGGAGCCTAAAACTGCACAAAATTATTCTTGCTGCCTCACAAATTTTTGCTGTCCATTTAAAAGTATCAATTCAAAAGGAAAATAAAAAGCTGAGGCAAAAACGGGTGCAGTTGTATTCCAGCCTGCAGCATCTGTTTTCCATTGACTTAAATTTAAAAAACTTGGAAATTTTCATAGTGACCATTAACGCAAATAGCGTTTTATAGTTGGGGGGCCAAGCCATAGATGAAGCTTATGGGACTCTATGCAATAATACCTCTAAACCTCTAATTGTGGCAACAGGAAAAAAAAACAACACCACACAATTTTCTATTTGACAAAGTTTTTTTTATTAAAGTATTGTAATGCCCCCAAAAAGTTATACAAATCACCCATATACACTTATTACGTGAAATGTACATAAAGTGCTTTTTTCCCTGCACTTACTACTGCATCAAGGCTTCACTTCTTGGATAAAATGGTGATGTAACGACCCAACTGCCATCATTCTCTCCAGCAGCCACAACCCGCACAGCTCTGGGAGGCGGGTTGTGACATCAACATTTTATCCAGGAAGTGAAGCCTTAAAGCAGTAGTAAGTGCAGGGAAAAAAAGCACTTTATGTGCATTTCCCGTAATAAGTGTATATTGGGGATTTGTTTAACTTTTGGGGGGCAATACAATACTTTAATAAAAAATGTTGCCAGACTTGCCCTTTAAAAAAAATTATTTTAGGAATCACTCAGCAGCTTCTCCAAGGGTTTATAGAAACACAACATATCTTGTTGGAGACGTACTCATCAGGCAGCTTCTGTACATATAGCAACAAGAGGCATAACTTCATTATTACCTTATCCCCATGTGCCAGATTCAGGAAATATTTATTGCCCAGAAAAATTCCTGTATATATGACTATGTTAAAGGTGAGCACCTAATACTAGGAACTATAAAACACCTAAATACCTGTAAATTACAGTTGCTTTACATATGGATTCATAGAATTGTTTAGATGGAATTTCTAAAACAATGATGGAAAGGTTTGCTCCTCATGCAAAAGGATCCCCAACGAAAACACAAGTGCTCATCTGTAAGTGGCTTCTGTTCTGCAAATGTATCCTTAAGTGTTCGAACTGGTGCTATGTTTTGTGTAACAATACATGTCAGCATGTACATCTATTTACAGTGTGGGCCCAGGAGACAGAACCCATTTACAATAACAGATACAGCATAATGGAGAAAGTAAGTAAAGCTAAAAACAGTGCAAGATGACAAATCTTTCAAAAGAAAAATGAGACACAATTGACACATCCATTTTGAGCCTGCAAACTATTTTCAGAGAATTGACAATACGATAAAATGTGCTTTTACACAGCATGTGATTATGTGTGAACACTTATAGGACTTCTCAAATGTAAATTTCATATATCCTAGCACAGCAGAAAATCTATTTCCTTCCTATAATGGGTAAGATATTGGCATGCCAAATACAATTCTCTGTTCATAATGGTATACATTGAACTTTATAAACATCATTTTGTACATCGCTCTTCATAGTTCACGGTTAGTGATGAGCGAGTACTAAAATGTTTGGGTGCTCGTTACTCGAGACGAATATCTCCCGATTCTCGAGTCGTGTGAAAACCTGTTAACCTCAGAAAATGATGGAAACACCATGGAAATGGACAGGAAACAGCAGGGGCAGCATGTATGGATGCCTCTAAGGCTGCCTAATGGAACCATTATGCCTAATTCTGTGCAACAGCCTGGTTAAAACAGAGGTAGGCATATGGACCACCCAAAAACCCAGCCTGACACAGCATGGCAGTGAAAACACAGGGAACCATTAAAACAGAGGTAGCATAGCATGAACCAGCCAAAAAACCAGCCTGACACATAATGGCGGTGAGGACAGAGTGAACAAGCTAGAAGCGGTAGCCAGTCAGCCTTCCAAACATTATACCAGACACAGCATGGCAGTGAGCACACAGAGAACTCCCGGGAGCAGCAGTAGCCAACATGGAGGCCAGGCAGGATCAGCAGTAGCCAACATGGAGGCAATGGTAGGCACAGCAGTAGTGAACATGGATGCCAGTTAAGGCCCAGCAGTAGTCAACATGGATGCCAGTTAAGGCCCAGCAGTAGTCAACATGGATGCCAGTTAAGGCCCAGCAGTAGCCAACAAGGAGGCAAGGGTAGGCACACCAGTAGTAAACATGCATGCCAGTAATGGCCCAGCAGTAGTCAACATGGATGCCAGTGAAGGACCATCAATAGCCAACATGAAGGCAAGGGCAGGCACAGCATTGGTCATGTATGTCCATTACTGCTCTGGTCAATCCTGCCTTAAAAACGTCTACAACATTGAAAAAAAGGTAGAAGGTACTGGTGAAAGAATGCCATAGGACACCCGTAAGATAAGATGACATCCACAGATAATATGGTTTGAAATGGACAAGACAAGGAAGGTGAGGGCAGGCACAGCAGTAGTCAACATGGATGCCAGTTAAGGCCCAGCAGCAGTAGCCAAAAAGTAGCAGTTGGGCTAACATTCTATTGAAGTTCTATGCAGGTGTACTACAAATCCCAGCAATACAGTGTAGTACCCACTAGTTTAGGGGGGGCTGTACGGTACAATCTGGTAGTGGCTGGACCTAGACACACTGACACCAAATCCCAGCAATTCAATGTAGTACAGCAGGACCACCAGCCCCAAAATTAAAAAAAAAAAAAAAAAAAAAAAAAGGAGTACACTGAGCACTTCTTAGGGGTCTGTATGCAACATCTAATACTCGATCGAGTACCAAGTTAGGAAGAGCATGCTCGCTCATCACTATTCATGGATTAAAAAATACAAGTTTCAACAATTTAGGTTTTTTTTAAAAAAAAAATAAAGGGGGCATGGTCTAGTTGGTAATGTGAAAGGACATTAGGCTCTTGCACAAAATACAGCACTCTTTGATTCATCTGCATTGGGCACTTGTGACCTCTGATGCCGGAATGTTAATGGTCCATAAAGTAAGGGTGCCAAAACAGTAAACAGATAAGGGAATTGTAGTAGGGCTAAAGAGGTGTCAGCTTCTCTAGCTGATGCCTCTGCAGATGCATCTTTGCACCAGGAAAATGCCCTTAAACCTTCCACACTTGTGGAAGTCAAACATTGCAGTTTATAAGCTCTTTATTGTTGATTACTACTGCCATACGGGGCTATCCTTAGACTGCAGCAACATTTGGATAGGCGGTATGCGTCAGTAAGCAAGGTTGCCCAGCAAAACAGCACCACACTTCCTCCCCCAGCTTACATTTCATCATCACTTCCACAGGCCAAATCTATCAATGAAGAGGCAATGCATCACTTTTGGTTGAAAACCCTCTACCCTTTCTCATGGTTTCCTGATCTATACATCAGCATAAAAAGAAGTAACTGTTTATTTGATATCCAACATATCCCGCCCCATCACAGTTGCCATTGTGACAACATAATCTGTTTTATTTTAATGTTCTAGCTAGTATAACTATATAGTTAGTATGGCTCAAAAAGATGACAAGTTCAACCAATGGTGAGGAGAAGATGGATGAAGGGAAGAGGTATCGGTGGATAAAGAGGAAAGGATGTGTTGTTTCACATCCACATATGCATTAATGTTTTTTTTTATCCTTCTAAGAATCTAAATCTGTTTTGAAGCCCTCCACTGTTTTGTGACCAGATCCTGGGGTAGACACTTCCACAGATTCACAGGGTAAAGGCGGCTCATCACCTCCGGTGATTAAAGCGACTCTGTACCCACAATCTGCCCCCCAAACTGCTTGTACCTTCAGATAGCTGCTTTTAATCGAAGATCTGTCCTGAGGTCCGATTGGCAGGTAAGGCAGTTAGGGCGGGTTCACACTACGGAATTCTCAAGGACAATGTCCGCGGAATTCCGTCAGCTGTCCGCCCGCACATCGGGGCGCATTTCCGCCGGCCCCATAGACACCATTCTATGGGCCGGCGTATTCCGCTATACGCTGAAAGAAGTGTCATGTTACTTCTTTTAGCGGATCGCGGAATACGCCGACCCATAGAATGGTGTCTATGGAGCCGGCGGAAAAGCGCATGCCCGTGCGGGCGGACAGCTGACTGAATTCCGCGGACATTGTCCGCGAGAATTCCGTAGTGTGAACCCGCCCTTATTATCATAAAAACAACTTTCAGCTTCGTGCCCTATGGCCGTGCCTTACATTGTGTGCCTGGAGCATTCTTAATGATGAGGAGGGACGGAGAGGTGGTGCCAGCCTAATGAATACACAATGTAAGCTACGGCCATAGGGCACGAAGCTGAAAGTTAAAAAGTTGTTTTTATGACAATAACTGCATTACCTGCCAAAAGGACCCCAGGACAGATCTTGGATTAAAAGCAGCTATCTGAAGGTAGAAGTGGTTTGGGGGGGTCAGATTGTGGGTACAGAGCCACTTTAAGCTTCTTTTCTCCAGGTAGAGTGATGCACCCTCGTCTTTCGAGGGCACTTAACATACTCCAGATGAGGCCTCACCAAAGCTTTATAAAGTTGTAATACCATTCTATTTTAACGCACAACAATCTCCTTGCTGGCCTTAAAAGCAGCTGATTGACATTACATGCTGTTCTGTAGTCTATTATCTGAGTATACACAAGTTCCTCCCTACCAGTGACTCTTCCAGTTTACCTTCCCTTGGGACATATGATGCATGCAGGTTATTAGTATTTAGATGCATTACTTTTTTCCACAGTGAACCTCTGTGGAACCCCAAACGGTGTGTTCAAGTCCGCTTGTAAGTGTATTATATATATTTCACTTTAACTGGATCTTAAGTCTTAGACAGGATTTGCCTGTGTAGGAACATTTTGCATGGGCGTTAAACCCCATGCCACAAGTAATCTTTGTTATTCAGACTATTCGTTAATCAGACCCGAGCAGTATCTGCCTTTACACCTACAAGAACATTTTTGGCCAGACTGACAGATTCTTTTGTTCACTGCTCACAACTTTAACAGCTGCTTAAAATAAGCTTTGATGCTAAAGCACTTTTAATTAAATTGCAGTCAGTGCATACCTGTGTCCTATAAAAATAATGTACAGTCTGAAGAATATTTCTTACATTTGCAGAACTAATTAAATACAATAGTTGTATTGGCAGCAGTTTAGACAAGAGTGCAACTCAGCTCTTTATGAGCAATTTCCATTTTACTGTTCAACATTTGATCTTTATCCTCCCTTAAACCAACTAAAAGTATGACTTAGGGCATCATCTAAGCATGTCATATAGCCAAATAAAACAAATATATATGTCATCAGTCTTTTTTTACCCAAAGTTTTCAACTACCCCTCAAACATGTCATTTTTTAGGATGTACTTTGCACTGCATGATATAGTTATTTGCACAGCCCTAGGAATGGATGGTCACATGAACTCTTCAGTGCACAACAGTTTTTGAGAAATTCAATACAGAAATACTTCTCCGTCAACTGTTGGCACAACATATATTTTATGGTGGTTGGAAACAAGGTGTTGGAAGATCTGAGGGTTATGGGAAAGTTAGAAATGGGATGTTAAAATTGTACCAAATCTTGGATAATGGAGAGAATTCATTCCACATTGACAGATGCAACACTAGATGGTAAAGGAAATAGGACCAATATCAATAGAGAAATGGAAAGGGCATCCATAAGAACTAGAAATGAGCGAACCACGATTATGCTCGAGTCCATCCGAACCCGAACTTTCGGCATTTGATTAGCGGTGGCTGCTATAGTTGGAAAAGCCCTAAGGCTATGTGGAAAACATGGATTTAGTCATTGGCTGTATCCATGTTTTCCAGACAACCTTACAGCTTTATCCAAGTTCAGCAGCCACCGCTAATCAAATGCCGATCGTTCGGGTTCAGATGGACTCGAACCCGAACCCGGTTCACTCATCTCTAATAAGAACACGAGCATATCCTCTGTCAGTCAGATATATGCTTGTTCAGGTTAAGATCCTTCATAGATTATATATAGATATATGCACCTAAATTGTTAAAGTTAATGAGAATTAGTGACTCTTCAGAATGACAGAATGTGATAACGTGCAAAAATTTGGATCATGGAAAGGATGGTGTAACATGGTAGGGTGAGTAAAAAGGTTTGATTCAATATGGTGTACAGTGAAAAGGAAAATTTAGAATATCTAAAAAAATTTGGAAGAGATGGTAAAAAGTTATAAATTTTGCATAAACACTTTTTCTTCTATTATTTCTTTTCAGGGGTGTTCGGGGGTGGACAGTAGGGGGTCGGTGTGTTATTTTGTATATTGGAAGTCTTGGTACTCTAAAAGAAAATAAGGAAAAGTGTGATATGTGATACAGACCTTTATGTTATTTGTGAAGCACTTCATGTAACAGATAGTATAAAATGTGTGGATTTACCCTATTGGTGAATTCACACAAGGAGGACTCACTGTGAATCTTGCCTATGGAATTGTGCTGGTAGAATCGACAGTAGACTAGTAGGGCATGGGAGTGAAAATTGACTAATCTTGTCCACATGCTGAGGATTTTTTTTTTTTAAGAAATTTACCTGAAAAGCAGATTTTTATACCTACAAACATTATTTGGGGGGGATAGCGTACTTGTTTTAAATTAGGCCCCCCAAAATTTCCCTGCCTGATTCACTAAGAGGCACGTGCTTCTTAGTGAATCCTGCCGAATCTGCGCCTAAGCAGGTGAAGTTTTCTGCCATGATTTCCACCTGTGAGCGGGTGTAAATCATGGCAAATCAGGTACGGGGGAAGCCACACCTCCTCCCCACCTTGCTACAGCCCCCCTGCCCGCCCATCAGGCGAGCGGGGGGATACAGCTGGCGTAGACCAGGGAGAAGGCCTGAATCTGCGCCTTCACCCTGGTGTATGCCCAGGCCTCAGCAATAACAAAATCCACCTATGTCTTGCTGTGGATTTTTTGCTGCAGATTTATCCCTTTCAATGTACTGCATCGGGGTGCAATGTGCAATATCCATGTCATTCATGCAGTATTATGCTGCTGACTCCCCATGTGTGGTCGTAACTTTCCCTAACAAATACATAGGTACCAGTATGTTCCAAAGTACAGTGATCGATTTGTTATCTCATTTGTGTTTGATGCCTTATGAATATATTTTTTCCATTTTAGACATATGTGCTACTTTTCAGTCTTGATAATACTGTAAGAATCTGGTTTACGATTTTATTTGGCATGCTGTTTAAAAACAAAACATGAATTCTAAAAGATGATCTAAAAAGGTCATGCTTTATACCATATATTTTTAAACACATTATAAATATGTAGTAAAGAAAAGGCGCAATCGGGAGTATTCACTCTCCTTAAATTAGATCTATAAGCCCCAGCACATCTTTGTGAGATGACATTGAGGTTAATTCTTAAAGTTCTAGCACAGCAGTTTTCCTTGCTCGTTTTTCTTGGCATTGGGGCAGAATTTATTGGAAAAACATTAATGCAGGTGTTACTGCTGCTAACACCTCACAAAGCAGCATTGCTTGCAATAGCGACAATGATCCTTCAGCGTATTATAACTGATCTACAAATTACTCTCAAAGGCTTAGAAGACTCTTCTCATTCTTGGCAAAGGCTCAAACTGATCCAAGATGAATAATTCATGTTTCACCTCAGTAGAAAAATGCATTTAATCTCTACTTCTTGTTCCAAGAAAAGATATTCCCTGATTGCGATTGACCTATCACTTCACATAGTGGATGGGCTCCTTTGATTTAATTTAGATTTAAGTACAGAAAAAAAAAAAGAAAATAGATCAGAAAACTTCAGCTATTGTAGAATTTGGATTTCTGTTAACTTACTAGGCTATATACACAAAGCAGGGTGTAGGACTACAATTATTTGGGAGCCAAGTGCTATGCACCTAATACTGAATAATAAATGCCGACTTCTTAAACGCATACCTGTCACTACACCCGCTGCTGGATCAGCTGTGAATTTCTCTTGGAATCCAGAGGTTTGAATATCCATGACAACAAACCCCGCAGTGACTGAAGTGTGGGTCACACTAGAGGTCATGCACATTTCCATCATAGTGCAGTTCATTGTCGGGGATACAGAAACTTCCAGATTACGAGAGAAAATTACAGCTGATCAACCGGCAGTGGGTGTAGTGACATATAAGCTTTAAAGGGAAACCACCAGTTATCAATCAATGCTAAAACCACTGCCATGCATCAGAAGTACAAGGGATATTCATTAAAGATTACCTTTTGTTAAATATGTCCGGTTTGTCACTTAAGAAAAAAAAATATTTTGTAAAGTTCTAGGGTAAGGTCTCCTTTATTGTTCATCACTTATAAAAAAAAAAAAAACACAGAACTGAACATTATCAACTTCTGTATTTTGCTGCAACAAATATTGGTTAATTGTGCTCTCAGAAGCCCACCTGCCACTATTAACTTTTCACCACTTAGCGAATAAAGACACCGTACTTTAAGCACACAGCACTCACAGCAAAAAAAAAAAAAAAAAAAAACAATGTAAAGGTGAGTCCACCTTTACCTTTCAGAAAAATGTTATTTAACCCCTTCAAGACCAAGCCTATTTGCACCTAAAAGACCAGGCTCATTTTTCAAAATCTGACCTGTCTCACTTTATGCGCTTATAGCTCAGTGATGCTTTAACGTATGCTAGCGATTCTGAGATTTTTCGTCACATATGGCACTTTATATTAGTGGCAAAATTTGGTCACTACTTTGTGTGTTTTTTTGTGAAAAACATCAAAATATAATGAAAAATTAAAAAAAAATTAGCATTTTATGAACTTTGAAATTCTCTGCTTCTATAAAAAGAAAGTCGTATCACATAAATTAGTTACTAAGTCACATTACCAAAATGTCCTCTTTATTCTGGCTTTCTTTCATAAACATATTTAACTTTTTTAGGGTGTTACGGGGCTTAGAAATTTATCAGCAAATTACCACATTTTCGTGAAAGTTTCCAAAACAGATTTTTTTAGGGACCAGTTCTTTTTTCAAGTTGATTTAGGAGGTTTGTATACTGGAAACCCCCATAAGTGACCCCATTTTGGAAACTACACACCTTAAAAAATTAATCTAGGGGTATAATGAGCATTTTAACCCTACAGGGGCTGGAGGAAAGTATTCACCATTAGGCCGTAAAAAAGTTAAAAATTATAATTTTCCAATAATATATATGTTTAGATTAAAGTTTCTCATTTTCAAAAGTAACATGAGAGAAAAAGCACCCCAAAATTTGTAACGCAGTTTCTCTTGAGTACTACAGTACCCCATATGTGGGCATAAACCACTGCATGGACACACAGCGGAGCTCAGAAGGAAAAGAGCACCAATTAGCTTTTTCAATGCAGATTTTGCTGAAGACGTTTCTGAGCGCCAGGTGCGTTTGCAGTGCCCCTGTAGTGTCAGCGGAGTAAAATATCGACATAAGTCACCCCTCAAAAGTGCACCCCTCAAAGAATTCATTTTGAGGAGTGGTGAGCATTTTGACCCCACAGATATTAGAGGAAAGTATTCAAAAGTAGACAGTAAAAATGCAAAACTCGAATTTTTCCAATAATTTGTTGGTTAAGTTTGAAATTTCTAAATTTCACAAGGAACAGGAAAAAAAAAAATGTACCCCAAAATCTGTAACACAGGTTCTCCTGAGTACAACGGTACCCCATATGTGGGCATAAACCACTGTATGGGCACACAGCAGGGCTCAGAAGGGAAGGAGCGCCAATTTGCTGGAGCAAAACCGCAGCTAGTAATAGTTAGAATAATTAGAATAGCGCAGTTACTAAAATAAAATAAAAAATGAGATTACAGGTAATGTGGGGTGGTTACGGGTAATCTGGAGGTGGTTACGGGCAACCTGGGGTGGTCACAGACAATCTGGAGGGGGTCAGAGGCGAGGTGCGGTGGTCAGAGGCAATCTGAAGGGGGTCAGAGGCGAGGTGCGGTGGTCAGAGGCAATCTGGAGGGGGTCAGAGGCGAGGTGCGGTGGTCAGAGGTGAGGTGCGTTGGTTGCGTGTGATCTGGGGGGTTACATGTAATCTGGCATGATAACGGGCAACCTGGGGTGGTTATGCACAACCTGGGGTGGTTACGGGCAACCTGGAGGGGGGCAACCTGGAGGGGTTACAGACAATCTAGAATTGTTACGGATAGACTGAAGTGCTTATAATCTGTAATCTGGGGAGGGTACATGTAATTTGGGGTGGGTACATGTAATTTGGAGTTATTGCGGACAATCTGGAGGGGGTCACGGGCAACGTGCGGTGGTTACGGGCAATCTGACGTGATTACGGGCAACCTGGGGTGGTTACAGGCAACCTGCGGTGGTTACGGGTAATCTGGGGGGGTTAGGGGTAATTTGGGAGTAAACTGCAATTATTACTATAATAAAAAGTGTGTTTTATTTTTTTGTATGTTTTTCACTTTTTGCGTTTTTACACATTTATTTTCACTATATTACTATGATTACTGTGATATTTTCTATCACAGTAATCATAGTTCAGTAACAGAGACCAAATTGGTCTCTGTCACTTTAATTTTCAGAGTTGGCTGGTTCGGGAGCGCATGCGCACTTCAGAAGCAGCCCTGACGTCGAGGAGGAAGGACCTCCCAGGATCAGGTGAGTATATGGGGAATGGGGGGTGACTGGGGGATAGGGGTGACTTGGGGAGTGGGGGCACAGTATCACTTTTTACCCCCTGTCACCAATCATTCATGGTGACAGGGGATAAAAAGTGCTGGGGAGCACATGGCACAAGCGATCAGCGGTATATAGTATATACCACTGATCTCTTGTAGCGGGACCCCACAGGGGCGGAGAGCATGGGGCTTTCATTCATTTTTACTTTAAGATCACTGTGAACAGACATTAGTCTGTTCACAGTGATGGTGGCGGCCATCTTGGATCTGATGGCCGCCGCGGGGAGGGGGGTTAGTGACTGGGGCACTAGGGGGGCTTATCTGGGGTCTGATTTTACTTATTTCATCTCCCCCCACCGTGGGGGCCCACGTCGGCGACGGTCACTAAGGGGTTAATTGGGGTCACCTGCGCGATCGCAGAGGATTCTCATTATCTTCGGTGCTATCTCTGCAGCGATCCTGCTCTCATCAGTAACCCCGTCAGTAACAGTAACGTATATGTACATTCCTACTGCATGGGGTATGTGCAATAGGAACGTATATATACATGTTACTGACGTGAAGGGGTTAAGAAACCAATTGTATTCACAAATACAAATTTAGAACATCATTGTAACATGCTAGAAGTACAGTACCTGTTACAGGCCGCATTAAATACCATCACTGCTGGGTGGCCCCACATAGCATAAACTGAAACTGACAAAATCATGTCTTTTCTTAAAGCGACTCTGTACCTACAATCTGAAACCCCCACCTCAACCTCTAGTATGATTGGAATCTGATTTTAATTCAAGATCTATCCTGGGGTCCGTTTGGCAGGGGATGTAGTTATTGTCCTAAAAAACAACTTTTAAACTTGCAGCCCTGTGTCAAATTGGTATGGCCAATAGTACCCATGCCATAAGATTGTGACACCCCTCCTTCCCTCCTCCCCGCCCTCTTCATCATTAGGAATGCCCCTAAAACAATTTCTCCTACCCATGACTTGTCTGAACACTGCACCTGTACAGTGTTTAGACAGGTGATGATTGGGAGAAATCCTGCCTGGGGTATGCCTAATGATGAGGAGGGCAGGGAGGAGGGATGGAGATGTGTCACAGTCCTAGGGCACACACAAGATAAGATTTCGCCTCTCCCCAAATCCCTTACTGACTTTGGCTTTAAAAACCTGTCAGATAAATCTCTCTGTGTAAAAATAATATTACATTAATGGAGAGAGAGATTTATCTGGCAGATTTTTTAAGCCAAAGCCAGGAATGTATTTGAAAAGTGGAGAAATCTCAGTCTTTCCTTTATAGACCGTTCCGGACTTTGGCTTCAATAACCGGTCAGATAATTCTGTCTTTGTAATTACACCATTAGTTTCTTTCTATGGTGCACCTGCACCCTATAAATCAAGTTTTAATAAATATGAAATATTCTGCTAATGCTATAAATACCCGAATATTAAATGATGACGTCCTGATACTCTTCATATTAAAAGATGAGTTTACAAATTTACTTGCACTTCTATTCTACAAGTTATCCCAGTTATTAGGGTAGAAGCACACGCTTACCTTCCCTGTACAGGAGTTGGGCTAAAATCTTCCCCAAAGGCAACACAACAATCTTGTCCATTCTGATAAGACTTGTCCCGCTCAGTTTTAGCCTCAGCTGCTCTGTGAAAGTTGTCCAGAAGTATGAGCTCATTGAAATCACTGGCCACGGCTGCTGTGCCCACTCGACCACTCAAGTTGGAATGATTTGTCGCACTTGTCTGAGTTTGCTCCACTTCTAGTTTTCTTATGCATGGGATATCATTATTGTTCTCAAGGTACATTTTATGGTTGGAGAGCAGTTGTCTTAACTATAAAAAAGGGAAAAGAATATAGTGATATTTATTAAACAGATTTGCTCATGTGGCTTCTCTTGTGATACATACATAGCTCACTGCAAAAAAAAAAAAAAAGTTAATTTCAGATGGCATTATTTTATGTCAGTGGAACAGATAATTATATAATGGAAAGATCTGCACCTTTCTAGTTGTGGCCTGAGGCACACAGTGCTTTTAACATTAAAGGGGTTATCCAGCGCTACAAAAACATGGCCACTTTCTTCCAGAGACAGTCCAGCTCTTGTCTCCAGCTTGGGTGGGGTTTTGCTGTTTAGTTCCATTGAAGTGAATGGAGCTTAATTGCAAACCGCACCTGAACTGGAGACAAGAGTCGTGTTGTCTCTGAAAGTGGCCATGTTTTTGTAGCGCTGGATAACCCCTTTAAAAAGGAGAAGTCCGACCATTTTTACTTTTGGGCAGCCAGCAGGGGCAGGGGGAACTTGCTACAAAAGCCTAACTTACCTCTCCACGTGCAATCGGGCAATCCATCAGCTGGGAAGGAATTTTCTGCCTCGTCATGACATCACCAGGACATGTCCCGTCCCCCCCCAAAGTCCTGGTGATGTCATGACGAGGCAGAAAATTCCTTGCCAGCTGATGGATTGCCCGCTCAGCCAATCAGTGACTGCAGTGGCGTCCAGTCCCAGTCACTGATTGGCTGAGCAGGCAGTCAACCTGGTTGTGATGTCTTGGCTGGGAGAAAATCTAAGAGCAGCGATCTTATGCTGGAGAGGCACAGGTAGAGGTGAATAAGTTATTTTTTTATATTCCCTCTCTCTTTTTTTTGTTTGTTTGTTTTTTAAGTCCCCTTTCTGGACTTCTCCGTTAATTTGTGCTATTTTGAGTTAATCACAGCAAAATCAGCACTGTTTTACCACAGTTGTGCAAGTCACTGCAATAATTGCTGATAGCCCCCTATTGCACACAGGAGCTGAGGATAAAGGTAAGTCTTGGTGCAGTTTGTAATTTAATACTACATCTATTTTGGTTGTTTGGATAACTGGGGGCATGGCTAAACCCCCAGCACTAATGGGGCAGGCCCACTCCACTGATAATCATTAAAAGGGGCCGGCCAAGGGTGGACCAGTGCTCTGGGGAAGTAGCCCTTACTCAGTGCTTCAAACAGCCTTATTAGACATAGTATTAGCTCCCTATTGTGCATGGGGTGCTGAGGATGAATGTATCGGCAGGTTAGATTCATCTAACCTGCTGATAGTTTCCCTTTAATGAAGCTCATTTAAGGGTGAACAGGCACTGTCATCTTCAGCCAGCAGCAAGTTGCAGCGTTTGGCACAGTAAACTGTGCTGCAGTTTGCTGGCATCATAGCAGCTGCAAGGAGGGCCCACTTTGGGATGGGGCCCTGGTCAATTACCCTGTTTGCCTCTCCTAATGCTAGTCCTGCTTAGCATGTATGAGCTGTAATAGCTGAAAACCGATGCTTTTAGAAATGCTGTCTGTCACGCTTTACTCTTCTGGTGCATCTTTAGTATTAAATTTAGCTCATCAGTAATGTTCAAAAAAAGCGTACAGCAGTTCTTACAACAATTCTGCAACATACAGTATGAATATTCCCCTAGGGAAAAGAGTAGCTAAGATCTGGTTAGTTGAGTTTGCTTTACTGTAAGGCCCAGTCATTTCTCCCAAACACAAGTTTAGAGGGGGAGCTTGGTACATGTGACATTCATGCTGAATGTAATGTTTTTCAATGCAGCTACCCTGGGTCAGATAGCTGGCATAACTACATTAATACATGACCTAGATTTTCGCTCCCAGTGGCACTTAAGCTTTAAAAAAAAAAAAATACAAATATAAAACAGATGGTGGATTTCCAGTATTTGACATAAATGCATTGCCATGTAGATTCAGATATCAACGCACAGAAAATAAGTACTGTAATAGCTGTCACGGTTTGTGTCGTCTGCAGTAAAAAAAAAAAAAAAAAAGTGGCAGCTGCAATTTTACTGGGTGCTTTTGTTCTGCAATGCCTAGACAACAGGCTGTTCTTCAGTGAAGCTCTCTTCTATATTAGGACAGCTAAAGTTTGTATTATTTTATGGGACTATTGTCTGCACCATGGCACTAGCATTATATGCCACCATAAAACAAAATATTCTATCTGCTATTGTATTGGAATTACTGGAGTTTCACTCCCTTGGAAACACGTTATGTATGTACAGCATGGGCACATTGAGTGTCTTCTGTGTCTTTCTATGTGAATGTCAAACATCTTTGTATCCTACGGTACAGTCTTCAGTATGGGATCTAGCATTGTAAAACATATGATTTTCCGGTGTTGGATCCTATACTGGAGTCATTTTCCTGTATAATTGGTGATACACTTTAAGGCCAGTTTTACACGTACTATGTGAAATCTGCTACGATACTCCGTACTGTTAGCCACGGCCTACGTAACTCAGCATCTTCCGGGCAAACAAGCGAATACATTACTTTTCCACGCTCCTGGCTGCTTCTCCGGCTTCGGGGTCACTGCCGCCCCGCTCAGCCAATCGGTGACTACAGCAGCACAGTGCACTGATTGGCCGATCGGTACACCAGGGAAGCAGACTGGAGCGCGCGCAGGTAATGTATTAGGGCCCATTCACACTATGGATTCAGCGCAGAGATTCTGCCAGGAACCTCCGTCCGCAGACTCCATGCTGAATCCCTCCTGCTATGTCTTTGCATGGAAGGGCTAGCGTGCCTTTGCTCAAAGAATTGACATGTCAATTCTTTGAGCAGACAGGCGCGGAGGCGTGCGAGCCCTCCTATTCAAAGACATAGCAGAAGGTTTTAACGGGTCCTTAGCCTGGAAGCGGTGGGTTAAGTGGGCAGGATGAAAATCTGCTGCGAGAATGTATATTCATAGGACATGACACTACAGAGCATAACAACGGCCTAGAGAAACATGATGCTACTTTCTTAGGCACAAGGTCTATTTAGGTTAGTCTTATATTAGGACAACACCACAAGGAATATCCTGTTTTATACTTTCTGAATGCACACTTACTCGTGAAATCCGCTACAATGTGGTACATGTGAAACAGGCCTTATTACAAACAACCAAATCGCCTTCCACTTTTCTTAATAAGAATCTAATGACTAATACAGCTCAATCTCCTAGTAATAATAACCATTTAAGCACTCAAGAACAGTATTCAATGTCAACATATTATCCCAGAGTGCACCCTTCTGTTCCTTTTAAGATTTGCATGCAGTATATTGGAGACCAGTCACGCACCAGGGCATAGAAGAAATAAATCAATACTTGCATAATGATACAGTCTCACTAGGACCTATAATAACACATTCACTTTTTACAGGTCTTATAAATTGAAATAAATGTCACTGACTTTTCACATCATCAGTTTCATGGAATGTAACGCAGATGGCCATAGAAAATCCAATAAATCATATTAAAATGATTTTCTATTAGCAAATAAAACCACTAAATTCTACTCCATAAAAAAAATTTACTTTAATATTCTGTTTGCGGGCTTTGATTAAAAAAGCATCATACATCTATTGAATCCAGTTTTCTGACAAACAGCTTTGCAGTATAGTTCTTTGTTTCATTCCTGCTATGAAATTATTATTATGAAGGAATCCCGGGCATCTTCACACATTGTTTTTCACCCGTAAGCGTTTGAAAAGGCGAACTAAAAGCAACAAGTGGCAATTTTTCGGTTGTTTTCACGTATGGTCTGTCGTTTTAGCCATTTAAAGCTTTAAAAAAAAAAAAAAAAAAAAAAACACACAACAACACACACATTAAGGCTGGGTTTACACACCGCATTTTTGCCCAGTATTTTGGTCATCATATTGCAACCAGAACCAGGAGTGGATTGAAAACACAGAAAGGTTCTGTTCACACACTGTTGAAATTAAGTGGATGGCCGCCATTTAATGGGAAATAATGACCGATATTTCATAACAGCTAGTGTTTTAAAATAATGCCAATTATTTGCCAATAAATTATGGCCATCCACTAAATTTCAGCAGTGTGTGAACATAGCCTTTCTGTGTTTTAAATACACTCCTGGATTTGGTTGCAATAGGAGGACAAAAAAACAGAGCAAAAATACTGTGTGTGTGAACATGGCCCAAGGGTACAAATAAGAGTATGTCATCCCATTGAAGTGAATGGGCAAGTATCCGCAGCAGATTTTGCTGTGGATACTGTACGTGTGTTTGTACCCTAAAAACAATGCATGAATACAACCTCAGTCAATGGGGTATGTTGTGCAACAGACAGCATTGACATCCCATTGAAAGAATTGACATCCTATTAAATCAATGCGACTGGCAAAACTTCAAGCGAATTCCGTAGTGTATATATACCCTAACAATGTTCGCTATTCAGAAAAGCTTAGAAAGGGGTAAAAAAAATATCTGGGCAGTCCCAGCTGGCTCCTCCCTGCCCCACTGGGCTTTATCGATTCATCCATATTTGCTTGTAGAGAGGGATTGGCAGCACTAATCACAGGTTCCTTTTGAGGTTATGTTCACACAACATACTTTTTTATGAAAAGAACAGCTGTTGTTTTCAATGTACAAAACAGACGTTTGCATTGAAGTCAAACAAAGACTGATGTTCACACAAACTTAGCGAACAATGGATGTTCACACAAACTTAGCGAACAATGGATGATAATCAACAGAGCTACCAAAATAATGAACATATGAAAATTTTCTTGCTGATTTTTAGTTGTTCTTACACAGTACCTGCCAAAGATTATCTTGGTATTTTTGGATTTGAGACATGATTGGCTTTTTTTTGCCTTTGGCATTTTTGAGAAAAACAGAAGAAACTTTATTGAACTCTATGGGTTAGTTCACACTGAGGAAATTCTGCAGAATTTCTGCAGAATGGCGGAGCTGTCCACAACGGAATCCCACGTGCCTCAGTGTCAAGCAGTGTGTCTATAGGAGGGCTTGCGTGCCACTGTTCTCTGCTCAAAGAACTGATATTTGAAACACTACAGTTAGCAGAAAAAACACCAAACCCCTATTATTTTGGAAAAACTGCCACAGAGCCAAAAAAAAAAAAAAAAACAACAACAACAACAGAGAGGAGGGGGGAAAAACTCCACAGGAAAAAAGAAAAAAAAAACACAAGTATAGCATTTCATGAAATTCCATTAACTCACAGCTAACATCTGGCTGCAGTGTTTTTGCCAATGTGAAACCAGCCTGAGGCCAGTTCCACTCCCCAAAAAGACAAAAGCATATGCACAAAAAGGTAGCACATCATAATGAAACTTTATTGAGACAATAACAGAATATACAGAAAAATACCATAAACTATGCAGGGGTAAAGCAATAAGGGAGACAAACCCCAAACACAACCCTACATTAAAAACACTTAAAATGTCAACATAGGACCCGCCGGCGTACCAGCAAGGTCTAACAACCACTCTGACCCCGGACCATATGGGTTTAACAAAGCTGCCTAAGCAGTATCCCTATGACATATGACATCAAGAAAAATAATTAATATGAACAAAGGGTAGATTAATGAAACGATCACCATGTGTAGTCCAAAAAATAATAAGAAGCGGGTCAGATAGGCAACAGTCACCCCACGCATTCCGCCGCCCAGCGGCTTCCTCAGGGATGTGGGTAATGAGATAGGGACATATTATATATACATGTGGAACATGTGAAAACAATTCCCAACCTTGATGAGACCATGTGCAGGAGAATCCGGCGTCCTGTAATGACGGGCGCCATCTTGGGGAGGCCGCGCATGCGCCGTAGGAACAAACAAATAAAGAAAAAAAAATATATATATATATATATATATATTTTTTTTTTTTTTTTTTTTTCTTCCCTTCTTTTTTCCCTCTTTTTCTTCCCTCTTCCTTTGCGCAATAGAGAAATGGGCAACCAAGGACATGTACAGATAGCTGAAGACAATGGTGGGCGCCATCTTGGAGAGGCTGCACACGCGCAGTGGGTATAGACATCTAAGGACAGTGGATATGACCAAATAAAGAATTACAAAGATAAAAAATAATAAAGTGCAAACAGTCAATGAAGACCATATAATAGAAGAACATGTACATATCATGATATGCATATGATAGAATAAGTGCGCATCACAGTATACAGAAATTATAAAGTGGAAAATGCTATTGTAATAGCAACATCCACAACGACAATAATCCCCATGGGTAATGTCACAAAATAGCAGCAACCACTGCTGTCCACTACTCCAACTATAGTGGGAAATGTCACAATATGGCAACATCCACTACTAGATCTAATGGAATAACAAGGTCCTATCGAATAGTATAGTATAGCACATCATAAAGCAGCCCACAAGTCACGAAACAAGTCCTAGCCGTTAGAATGCAATAAAGCACATAATATGCCGAGCATGCAGATTACAAATATGCAGGACATGCAGATACAATGTGCAGCATCTGTAGGACAACGCATACTAGAGCCTTAATTCAATGAAATGGAGTATCATGTAGCGGTCTACAAAACCTATGCAAAGCGGCGTATAACAAGAGTATGAGTATGGCGTATGACAAGAGTATATATATAGCCCTAACATGCTGTGAACCACAATGCACAATATATATTATGTGCAGAATGGCAGGTAGTCCATGGTCACAAAATTGGGGACAGAATACAGTGTATCATAAGATGACACCCAATACGATCAGGTCAAGAAAGTGAGATATACATGTACCAGCCTGAGGGTCAGAAAGTTCAGGCAATGTGAGTAGCAATGGATAAAGGTACAGAGCTATATAAGCTCTATATAAACAGAGGCCAGATGATGAGAGATTACTGATGGTAAGTGGAGAGCACAAAAATATCCTGCTTAGTGCCAAAAGTTAATAATTACAAAGGGACAAAAAGAACCATAAAAAACAGCAACCAACACTGTGTCATCTACATGAAACCTATAAAATATGTATTATAAATGTGGATACCGAACGACAATGATATGAAAACAATCATGTAAAATAATGTGGAACCGTATAAAGTAATAATCGGTCTGTAATAGTGCTTAGAAGACCACATGTGAGAACGTCCTCGATGACCATGGTGATCAAGGACTAACCAACCCATGTGAAGACAGTGGATGGAGAATGCAACACCCAGGCCCGCATGGAGGGGTGAATATGCAAACCAGAGTCAGAGGACTCTGAGTATGCACATGTCTGAGGACAACCACCACCCCATGCGGTATGGAATTTAACCAAACAATTACCTTAAATATAACCCAACAATTGCATTAAATTGAAAGAACCCCAAACCCTGTACGGATTCTCCTGCACATGCAAAAAGAGGAGCCCAAAATGTGACAAAGTCTATAATGTGATGATTACCAAAAAAAAAAAAAAATTTACATTTATGCAAGTGATGCTTAAAATCTCCGGCACATATACACTCAATCTAACATCAACCTCTATCAGGAAAAAGTCCAATATCTAAATAGCAGGCCCAAGAAAAACAATCTTCCAGATCGGATTGTAGCAGTGTCCCTAAGGGCCAAAAGGTGTAGATGAAGCTGTTATCTTTTCTCTCTCTCTCTCAGGATCCATTGATGATATCCAGATAATTATTCCTGCATGTTGACTTTCATTCATGTGGATACTTTCCCAGTTTCCATTCATTTCACCAATCCAGCAAGAAACATATCCATTAGAGACACGTGCCAAAAAATTTAATATAAAGTACTTAGTGTTAGCAGTTCCATCCTAAAAGGGAAGATAAAATGGTATCACAGATAAACAGCATATCCAAAGAGTGAACAAAAAAGTGACCCAATGAGTGATAAGGTCCCATAGGGACAACCCCCTACTGATGGAACCCCCCCCCCCAACACCCACAGCACCAACACACACCCACACTCACACACCCCACACCCACTACAACCCCCCCCCCCAAAACACACACCACCACACACACCCCCATTCCCCCCAAAAAGGTGGAACACTAAACCAACCCCCCACCAACCAAATAAAACCACCCCCACCCTCCCACCCCACACAACCCAACATATGCCAAGCGGCACGAAAAATAATATGTGTGACCCCATGTGTGTAAAAGCAGTGAATAATACGTGCCCCCCTATATGTACCCACCCATACGTGTATAGAGCACTAATATAGAAACTGCCAACAGCTAATATAAACTAATATAAAGAAATAGAAAAAGAGCAATCTGAGGATAAAAGAACGGGTATGAGAATGTATATCCTACCAACTGTGAAAGGAAAGGACATCATCATTTCTTATAGAATCCGGAGAACAACAGTTCTTCATTCAAGCCCCTAGGTGTCAGGGTGTCCAATTCATAGATGTACCGTGACTCCAACCTAAGTAAAGGAGGGACAATGTCACCCCCCGAACAGGCCAGTTCCACACACAACGGATCCGCAGGGGATTTCACACGGCAAATTCGCAGCCAAATCCTCCGCGGATGCCTAGCCTGTCATTTTCAATGTGATTACATACTCGCAACGGGATTGACATCCCACTGAAAGTATGTAAGTGACAGCTCCCTTAACACACACGCGTGCCAGCTGGAGCCTACATTACCTGCTCCACACTCCGCTTGCTTCGGGAGCTCCCGAACATCCCGCTCAGCCAGCCAGGAATCCCCGAAGGAAGCCAAAGCGTGGAGCAGGTAATGTATTCTCCGGCTGGCGGGGGCGGGGTTCAGGGGGCTGTCACTTACATACTCGCAGTGGGATGTCAATCCCGCTGCGAGTATGTAGTCACATTGAAAATGACATCCTCAGCAGATTTTGCAGCGTGAAATCTGCTCCGGATCCGTTACTTGTTAAACTGGCCTTAAAGTGAATGTACCATCAAGCCCTGGCTGAAGCAATGGAGGCGGGCCGACCCACCCCCAGTGTGAAGTAACCCCTGTCGCTCTATGATACTGCTCCATTATTTCTAATGGAGCCACGTCATAGAAGGGCGGGCGTTTCCTCCCACTAGGGGTGGGTCGGAAGGGAAATCAATAAAAAAAATTGTTACACTGTCAACTCAAGTGCAATTTGTGCAGAATGTTACATTCGAGGTGACATCACACTGTATAACCCCATTTGTGCTATTTACAGCCACAAATTGTCACTGTGATCAATCATTTTAATCTCAATGGTTAAACTGTATGATATATTGTGCTTCACCAAGCAACACAGTTAGTGATCTGAACAGCAACAGTCAGTAATATTGCTTTTGGTAATACAATTTTTAAATCATTTTAAAGTTTAAAGCCTATAAAGTATGTACAGTAGTTTAATAGTCAGATCCCATATAAAGACAATGGGGGAAGTTTATCAAGGACTTAGCGCCTATTTTTAGGTGAATAATTGGATTTTTAACCCATTTTTGGTCTAAGTTCTATGTATGAACCAGTATTCGACGGGCTAATATTTTTTAAATGCAAATTTTTTTAATCTGCCTGTTTTAAAGTGACTCTGTACCCACGATCTGACACACACACCCCTCCCCCAAACCGCTTGTACCTTCGGATAGCTGCTTTCAATCCAAGATCTGTCCTGTGGTCAGTTCGTCAGCTGATACAGTTATTGTCCTAAAAAACAACTTTAAAACTTGCAGCCTTGTGTCAAATTGGTGTTGCCTAGAGTACCCATGTCCTAGGATTGCGACACCCCTCCTTCCCTCTTCATCATTAGGAATGCCCCTAAAACAATTTCTCCTATTCATCACCTGTGTGAACACTGCACAGGTGCTGGATCGTTTAGGCACCTGTGCAGCGTTCAGACAAGTGAAAAATAGGAAAAATTCTGCCTGGGGGAGTACCTAGTGATGAGGAGGGACAGAGGGGCGTTGCAATCTGCATCAACACTCTAGGCCATGCCAATTTGACACAGGACTGCAAGTTTAAAAGTGTTTTTTTTAGGACAATAACTGCATCACCTGTCAAACGGATTCCAGGACAGATCTTAGATTAAAAGCAGCTATCCGAAGGTACAAGCAGTTTGGTGGGGGGGGGGGGGGGGAAGGGTCAGATTGTGGGTACAGAGTCACTTTAAGTATTCACCAAAAAGCTCAGATAATCTGGGATTAGCACCCAATTTATCATTTGCGACTATTTAGAAAATCGCACAAATAGGTGCAGGCTTAAAGTATCAGGTGAATATGCTTGTGCAATTTTTACATTTTTAAGCCTTTTTGGGAGCCTTTTTACTTCGATACATTTACTAAGGCAGTACAAAAATTTAACAAATCAATCACAAAATATTGGACCATAATATACACCAAACCTCATTAGAATAGTCCCATAAATTAGACTCCTTAGTAAATGTCCACCAATATGCTATCTCAGAACAACAGAATCCTATCTGAGCAGTACTGGTGTTGAGTGAACCTGTCAAAATGTTTGTATTAAAAATGTTATCCAAACCCAAAATCTCAGGGTTTGATTCCCTGCAGTGGCCGCCCAAGGGAGTCCTGAAAAACATGGATACAGCTAAAGGCTGTTACCCAAACATTTTGCTGAAAACTTATTATAGCATAGCATATAGCAATTATAGCATATAATATATATGGTTCTTTACTTCTGAAATATTTCTCCTCACATTTCCTCTCAGTTTACCCCAGGGGTGGACATTCATGTGGTACAGCTGATGAGCTCACATGCTTGTTACTCGACCACATTCATCTGATCCTATTCATGTCCACAATTACGCAGAATTCCAAGAGAGAAAAATCACACAACATTCCAGAAGAAACACCATGTGAGAAAGCGAGTGCTCAAGGAACTATTAGGGTGTGTGTGCACTATGGAAATTTTAACCTGAGGGTGGGTTCACACTGAGGAATTGTTGAGGAAAGTTTTCTGCTTGAAATTCCTTGCCTATTCAGCTCTGGCAGAATGTAAAAGAAATACGAGCGGAGTTCGAGCAGAATTTAAAGGGGTTATCCAGCGCTACAAAAATATGGCCACTTTTCCCCCTACTGTTGTCTCCAGTTCAGGTGAGGTTTGCAATTAAGCTCCATTTACTTCAATGGAACTGAGTTTCAAAACCCTACCCAATCTGAAGACAACAGTAGGGGAAAAGTGGCCATGTTTTTGTAGCACTGGGTTACCCCTTTAAGCCTCTATTGACTTCTTCTAGCAGAATCTGCCCAAAGAATTGACATGTCACTTCTTTGGACGAAAAGCGGATCTGTGGCAGAAAATTCTGCAGTGTGCTCTGTTTATATTTTACGGGAGGAATTTCAAGCTGAAATAAAAGCGGATTCCTCTTCAATTCCTCACCTATTCCTCAGTGTGAACCCACCCTTTGTCCGCCCAGCAATCTCCGCTTGAAGTTCTGCTTGTCCCATAGACCCCACTGATATTCTGAAGGTCAATCCACAATCTGCCCAAAGAATTGACATGTCAATTCTTTGGGCACACATCAGATTGAGATTCAGAATATCATTGAGGCTATGGGACAGGAAAAACATCAAGCGGAGACCACCGGGCAGACTCAGTTTGAAATTTCCACCCCAATTCCGTAGTGTGCACATGCAATTAGAGGCAGGGCCAGCCTTAGGGTAAATGGGGCCTGTGCAAAACCTTTTTTTGGGCGCGAACTGCTGTATGCAGCAGCCGCGGCATGAACTGGCCGCAGCTGTATAACTGTTAAAAAGCACTTTAATCCCCTGGGAGTGTTACAGGCAGCAGCGGGGAAGTAGTCAACTGGGCGGCTCCCTGTCTAATCACCGTGTTCTACCTGTCAGCGCGCTAGAAGGGGATGAATGGCAGGCAGAGAGGTCCATTAATGGCCTTTCTGCCAATCAATCATCCCTCGGAGCGCGCTGACAGGTAGAGCGCGGTGACTAGACACGAGCAGGGAGCCGCCCTGATGACTACTTCCCTGTTGCTGCCTGTCACACTCCCAGGGGATTAAAGTGCTTTTTGTTTTCGGTTATACAGCTACTGCTGCAGCCGGTACGTGCCGCAGCTGCTGCAGGAGCTGTATACAGTGGTTCAGGAAAGCCCCAGCCATACATGCAACTACCCCTCCCTCATACACACAACTAGCCCTCCGCCATTCACACAACTCCCCCCCAAGCCACTCAAACAACTACTACCCCCAGCCCCCCACACAACTTCCTCCCCAGCTCCTTACACAACTGCCACCCCCAGCGACCCAAGCAACTACCACCCCCAGCCCCCCAAACAACTATCACCCTGGGGGTATATTCTGCTGTATGCCGCTGGCACAAGTGGGTTCAGGCAATGCATGAGACATAGGGGATGTGGTGGCTGCTACAGACAGAGCAGCAGGTCATTACCCGATCCATTGTCCCTACAAATAGTTTCTGTGCTGGGTTTGCACTTCATTTTAACTTGTAGCAGCCATGTGAGCTGCTTACCTCGGGGGACACTGCACAGCACTATATACAGGTGCAGCCAGTGTGCAGTGGGCCTGGGGAACGGCCAGGGTGATTCAAAGGAGCAGCCTATATATTGCCTGTCCGATTTATGTACAGCGAGACTGTTTGGTAGTAGTAATACACATCACTACAGTACATGCGCTGAGTAGCTGCAGGATGATGTGTATTACTACTGTCTGTGCAGACTATACATAGATCGGACAGGTAAAGCATTAGACAATACCAAACAGTGTGTGACCATGGGCAGCTGCAGCCTAGGTCTCTCCCCTCACACACTTCAACCCCTGAGAGCTGCACTACCTAATGGTACTTTCCCATGGAGCGATAATTCCCCCGATCGCACGATTAATGATTTTGAATAAACAATGTTTTTTTATAACGATCGGCGTTTAGACGGAACGATACATCGTACGGAAAAATCGTAATGCGATCGTTTTGCGATTGCTTAAGCCTATCTCACACAAAGGTTAAATCGGTGCACGACTGTTTACACGGAATGATCTGCAAATTTTTTGCGAACGACCAACGATAATTTGAGAACATGTTGAAATGTTCGATGAACGATGAAAATGAACGATTTCTCGCTCGTCGTTTGATCGTTCGCTGCATTAACTCGTACGATTATCGTTTGAATTCGATCATTATCGTGCAAATTTGAACGATAAATCGTACAGTGTAAAAGGACCATAACTAAAAAATAGTAGTTATATGTGATGCCTGTCTGCCTGGGAAAGAGCGGGCGGCCAGCTGGGGGGTGCTCCTGAAGACAGGCAGCACATCTATATTCTATTTCTAGTTACGTAGTGCAGCTGTCTGCCGAGGCGCCCCCTAGCTGTCAGGTAGTGAGGCGCCCTGTGCAAGTGCACAGGTCACACACCCCAAAGGCCGGCTCTGATTAGTTAAAGTGACACTGTCACCTCCTTTTTGGATTCTGACATCTCTACATACAGTAGGTATTAAGGGTAAATTTAGCGGTTTTCATACTATATTTTAAATCATACCGAACAAACAAATTTGGAGGCTCTACCCAAAATGTCAGCAAAGGGGTGCTACTATATGTCCAGAGTAAATCAAATGCAAACCAAAAAAGAAAAAAGGGCTGGACACATCATGTAAGTGCACACCACAAATGTAAAGTATCAAAAAATATGAGTTTTATTAAACAATTAATCAAACACCAGACACATGGTTAAAAACATCTAAAAAGTTCCATTTGAGGAACACAATAATGATCAAGGTAGACCCACATACACAAATAAAGAGTGGGTCAATACCCTACAGGGGGCTAAATGCACATAATAGTGCAACCATGGTTGCACTATTATGTGCATTTAGCCCCCTGTAGGGTATTGACCCACTCTTTATTTGTGTATGTGGGTCTACCTTGATCATTATTGTGTTCCTCAAATGGAACTTTTTAGATGTTTTTAACCATGTGTCTGGTGTTTGATTAATTGTTTAATAAAACTCATATTTTTTGATACTTTACATTTGTGGTGTGCACTTACATGATGTGTCCAGCCCTTTTTTCTTTTTTGGTTTATATTTTAAATCATACTTCATGGTGCTTGTTCAAGTAAAAAGTCATCTTTTATCAACTGCAGATTGTGCTAAGTGGGCGGTTGAAGTGGGCTGCAGTTGATAAAAGATGACTTTTTACTTGAACAAGCACCATGACGTATGATATAAAATAAGGTATGAAAACCGCTAAGTTTACCCTTTATACCTATGTAAAGATGTCAGAATTCAAAAAGGGGGTGACAGTCACTTTAAGATAAGATAATCATTTAATATTAGAGGTATTCAGACATGTAAGGAATGTGCTTGTCTTTTTTGGGGGGTAGGGGAGGGATTGCCATACACACATTAAAATTGCCACGTAATGGAATTACATAAAATTCAGTAGTCCCATATAAAAGGTAATAAACATGTTAATTATTTGGACGGTTTAAATCAATTATGGACTTGTGTGCATTACCATCCACTTTCCTATTGACTTTAATGGAGCGCATTATTATTATGTATTAGATTCCTGTACCTGTCAAGCGACAGCCACATATCTGCTGTATTTGCTGAAAGGCACCTCTTAGGGTGCCTTTACACAGAGAGATTTATCTGACAGATTTTTGAAGCCAAAGCCAGGAACAAACTATAAACAGAGAACAGGTCATAAAGGAAAGATTGAGATTTCTCCTCTTTTCAAATCCATTCCTGGCTTTGGCTTCAAAAATCTGTCAGATAAATCTCTCTGTGTAAACGCACCATTAGTAAATCCAGCGTGGGGCATGAGGGCAGGGATTGATTCAAGAGTAGCTAACAGGTACAGTACACCAATCTTGAGCTGTGATCTTGTCTCGGATAAAAATCAGACATTTTTGTTTCAGACAGATTGATAAATCTGAGCCATTATATTTAAAGTGATTGTACCACCAGGCCCAGGCAGAAGCACTGGAGGCAGGCGGACCCACCCTTAGTGGGAGAAAACCCTAGCCCCTAGCGCTTCTGCCTGGGCCTGGTGGTACAGTCACTTTAACAACTGCACCGACTAGATGGCATACAACCGCAGTTAAATGCACTGAAAAAATAAGGAAATTCATAATACATTGTGACATTTTGATAAATCAAACCAACATGAAATGCAAAACTGAAAAAAAGGTTTAAAAAAAAGTTGCAAATGATAAATCACCAATGTGAACCTTAGGCTGCCCTCACACACTTTTTTTCAGGCAAAAAAAAAAAAAAAAAAAAGGGCAATACATGGCATGGTGTTTTTTTTTTCATGCACTTGTGGTTTTTTCTGGCATTTTTTGTTTTTTCTTCTGCCATCACATGACCTAGCTGCCGGACCACAAAAAGTGACAAAAACACTAGAAAAAAGATGGCTTTTGTGAGACCACCAGAACAATCTCATAATATGCCCTTGTCATGTTTATGTGCAAAAAAAAAATTATAATAAAAAAAAAAGGGTGAAACACATACTTTAGGTATACATGGAGGCCCCCTTTCACATTACTACAAGCAGATGTGTGAATAGGGGAAAGCTCTGGCATATACATTTTATAAACCCCAGATTTTGCTTACATCCAACATAAATCTTCCAAGTTTTACCACTGGATAAAACACCACAAAAATTGCACCAGTTCACAAAAGGCTGCTTCAGTTTTTGTTACTATAGAAGTCTATTAGATTTCTTTTGATATGCATTCATAATTTATCAGTAGTGCATGCTATAAACTGAAGTCCACATTCTGCTACAGCAAGCACTTGAATTGCCATAGGAATCAGGAGTAAAACCAAAGCCGTGACTCCAGCCCATAGCTATTTCTTCATATCGCCAAGACTTTACATTTGCAATACATTGACTCCATACATATTCTCTTAGCACACAAATCCTGCAAGATTATTCATCACCAAAGTCCATCTTAGTATTTTTCCTACCTCAATTTCCATTATTGCACTTGTTCCACTGCCTATAAAGCTGTAAACTGAACAGGTAATTAAACTACCTGGCCAAATCCCAGCAAAATTAACCTGGATAAAGAAGAACTAATCCTGAGTATAGTATTGAATGCAGGGAACTTGTTTGCTGACTTGCATGTCATTTCTGTCTTCCCCCACCCACCACTTCAACACCTGAGACCAACTAATATAACATTGCTATGAGTGAGCAACTAAAGCAGTGCTTCTGAAACTGTGAGGCGCCCCCTAGTGTTGGTGAGGCACAGCAGGGGAGACAGACTTCATAAAAGTGACTATAGTCTGCACAGTTCTTTCCCTGGCTGCAACAATCTTTGGTTCAGGAACATTATTGGCTAATTTTCTACTTATTTTAATGTTATACAGAGATTAGGAGACAAATGAAGAGTGGCCTGAGCAATTAGTTTTTATTTTTATAAGGACTTCCTCCATAGGTGGTGAGACCCCAGCATCCTCCTGGTCAGTCTGGTGAGGCCCAGGCATCATTTTGCTCTGTTGTGTGAGTCTCCAGCAGAAAAGGTTTGAGAAGCGCTGACCTCAAGGACTGTGTCCGCAATGTTTTTGTACTATGTGGAACACCCATGAAAAGGTATGTGTTAACATAGCCATTGATTTCTATAGAGAAACATATGTAAGCATGTGTTGTATGTTGTCACACATTTTTTCACATATGGTTTTTTGTTTTGTTGATGATGATTTGTAATAGGGCACCCTGAGGCTATTTTCCCACACAGTATTTTTGCTTAGTATTTTGAAAGTAAAAGCAGAAGTTGATTTCCTTTATTTTAAAACAACGGCCGTTGTTTTGAAATAACAGTGTTTATTTGCCAATAAATAGCGGCCATCCACTAAATTTCAACAGTTGTGGTAACATAGCCTTGTTTGTGTTTTCAATCCACTCCTGATTTTGGTTGTAAAAATACTGTCTGCCTAGAACTGCAGTCCAATAAGGAGATAACATGTCATGGTTGCCTTTAAACACAGCAGTATTTTGGAAAACTTCCACTGCTGTTTTTGCGCCAACGCTAAGGGCGGGTTCAGACTGAGGAATTCTTGCGGAAAATGTCAGCGGAATTCCGTCAGCTGTCCGCCCACGCGGGCACGCGCTTTTCCGCCGGCTCCATAGACACCATTCTATGGGCCGGTGTATTCCGCGATCCACTGAAAGAAGTGACATGACACTTCTTTCAGCGTATAGCAGAATACGCCGGCTCATAGAATGGTGTCTATGGGGCCGGCGGAAAGGGGCCCAGATGTGCGAGCGGACAGCTGACGGAATTCCACGGACATTGTCCACGAGAATTCCGTAGTGTGAACCCGCCCTAAGAGTGGATTCAAAAGGTATGGGAAATAGAAAGGAAATACTTATGCTCCCTGCTGGATCCACTTTTAGCTTTGGTTAAAAAAAAACTGCTGTGGGTGACAGCAGACATTATAGAGCAAAATGAGCGGATCAGATTGATATAAAAGCGGGATCTATCATGACCACTCTAAGGCTATGTTCACACAATGTAAGTTTAGTTTTAATCACGGCCGTTGTTGCCAATTTGCAACAACGGCCGTGATTAATACTAAATTTACTTTGTGCGGCAGTCTGAGGGAATCCCGGACGGAGTATATACACATAAAGGGAGATTTATCAAACATGGTGTAAAGTGAAACTGGCTCAGTTGCCCCTAGCAACCAATCAGATTCCACCCTTCATTTTCCAAAGAGTCTGTAAGGAATGAAAAGTGGAATCTGGTTGCTAGGGGCAACTGAGCCAGTTTCACTTTACACCAAGTCTGATAAATCTTTACCATAGTATACACTCCGACCCAGATAGCTAGCGGCTGCACAAAAAACTATTAAATAGCGGTCACACAATGGAAAGTATTGTATTCAATTGTGAATTGGGATGTAGGCACACACAGATACACCCGCATCCCAATTCTGCCCAAATGAAGATCATCTGGCTGATACTGCAGAACCGACCGGGATGATCTTCTCTAACCGGGTCACAGAATGGCCGGTGTTTCACGTAGTGTGAAGGGTGCCTAAGGGTGCGTTCTCATGGTTAAAAAAATATATAAACAACAAGGGAAAAAACTGCATTCAAAGCAGCTTGTAAATCAACACGATTAAAAAAATAAAAAACAGCTTTTACTTATAACACATGCTTATTAGCTCACATCAAGGGTAGCTTCACGCGTCCACAGCGGATTTCATGCTGCGAGTTTGCAGCGAATCCGCTGCGGATCCATGTACTGTGAAGATTTATGGGGTTACATATTCGCAGTGGAATTTTCATTCCGCTGTGGATATGTAACCCGGCCCCTTTACCTTTAACCCCCGCAGCCCTGGCCCGGAGCATTCATCACCTGGTCCAGGCTCCTGCTTGCTTCGGGGCCTCCCAGCATCTCCCGGCAGTCAGCCAATTAGTGCAGTTGACGGAATCCCCTCCATAGACTGCATAGCTAGTGTATTACAATGCAGCCTAAGGCATTTCCAGGAGTTCTGTCCATTGCTCATACACCATACCTGCAGGAGTTTTTCAACATATACTGTTATGCTGTCCAAATGATGGGTATGATTTATCAAGTTAAAATGAATTTGTTAGGCAACAGGTAGCCAGTGATAGGATTGCAAGAGAAGGAGAGAGATGAAATAGTCATGCAGCAGAGTTAAAGTGAACCTGTCATGTCTGCTGCTAGATCAGGGGATATTTCCTCTGTTAATCCGAAAGTTTGGGTCTCCACAGCTATGAACACGCCATGGGATAGTATTGCACGTGCATTACAGTCTCATGGTGAACTTCCGAATTTAGGAAATCAGGAAAATCAGGAAATCTCTGATCCGGCAGCGGGCAGTCATGACAGGTACACTTTAAAGGTGTAGTGCTTTAGACATACACGGTAAATATACTTGCCATCCCACAGGGGACTATTGCCATTCGAATTTCCCGCCAGCAGCGTCCCCGCCATCTTCTGTCATCGCCCTCACTTCTGGGTCCAGGTGCAGTGAATGGGAGAAAAAAGGCTTCCCTCTCCGCCGGCTTCATTATAAGCTCGGGCAGATTCTGCTGTCTGCCAAAGAATTGTCATGTCAATTCTTTGAACGACGGAATCCGCCCAAGCATATAATGGAGCCGGCGGCGAGGGAAGCGGGACACGTGGGGACGAGCAGCAAATTCTGCACAGTTTTTGTGAACAATTACTCTGCATGCAAATACTGTCTGGATGGATTGAAGGGAAGCAAGGCTGTTCCATGGAAGGCTAGAGAGTAGAATGTTGCAGTAGTTTATGCGGGAGATGATAAGGACATGTACCAGCAGTTTTGTTGAGTCAGAGTTGAGGAAAGAGCATATTTGGGAAATGGAGGCAGCAGAAGGTGGTTAGGGCCTGGATGTGTGGTTTGAATTACAGAACAGAATCAAAGCTTATCCCGAAACCGAACACTTGTAGATAGATTAAAGGGGTTTTCTGCTCAAACATAACTTTTTATATGTTGCTTCCTATGGTGACAATTCTTTTCATACTTGTTACTGTCTATTCAGCCTTCTTTCCACAGTTCTGATCCTGCTTCCCCCCCCCTTCTGAGATTGCTCATGAAAACAAGTCCCTAGCAGGCTGTATCGGACACTTTATCAACTCTGTAATGCCTGGATGATTAATCACTCTGAGCTCATCAGCAACATGACCTCAGATTAAAGGGGTGCTCCATCATGGGGGCACTTTCTGGGGGGACCGGGGAGGAGGTGGCTGGAATAAAAGATGTCCACTCGCCTCCCCGGTTCCAGCGGCAGGTCACTCATTGCGGCGCTCCGGTACCCGGTTCCCGGCCGCTTCCTGGTGTCTAATGCCACCCGAGACGCTACGTCTCAGGGCCGCTCAGCCACTCAGTGAAGGAGGCGGGATCCGAGCGGACTTCAAACGTAGCATCTCGGGCGGCGACAGACACCAGGAAGCGGCCGGGAAACGGGGACCGGAGCGCCGCGATGAGTGACCCGCCGCTGGAACCGGGGAGGTGAGTGGACGTCTTTTTTTTTATTTCAGCCACCTCCTCCCCGATCCCCCCAAAAAGTGCCCCCACACTGGATAACCCCTTTAACCGTCCTGCTATTACAAAGTTTCAGATACAGCCTGCCAGGGACATGTTTACATGAGCCGTCATGGTAGGAAGGTGGGAGGAGGGGGTTCAGAGTCTGAGATAACAGCTCACACAAAGTTTTTTTTTTTTTCTTCGGCACAAAGCAGCAGTATCAGAACTGTGGGAAGGAGACTGAATAGATACTAACAAGTATGGAATGAATTGTTAGTCTAATTATGGGCAGCAACATATTAAAAGTTATGTTTGAGTGGACTACCCCTTTAAGGAGCTTGTATGATAAATGTTTCTGATAAATCTTTCTCTGATTAGTACCCTCTCTGCCTGTCAATCATCTCCGCACTGCGCGCTGACAGTCACATGTAGCTCCCCCTCAGATATCTAGTTGCCCTCCCTCTCCCGGCCTTGAGCAGCGCAATAAAAGATCTTTTACCCCTTTGTAAAGCTACTGCAGCAGACGGGGCTGGTATGCTCCTCGAGCTGCACAGTAGATCTTTAGGCTGGGTTCACACTATGTATATTTGAGGCTGTATTTGGTCCTCATGTCAGGTCCTCATAGCAACCAAAACCAGGAGTGGATTAAAAACACAGAAAGGATCTGTTCACACAATGTTGAAATTGAGCGGATGGCCGCCATTTAATGGCAAATATTTGCTGTTATTTTAAAACAACGGCTGTTATATTGAAATAATGGCAGTTATTTACTGTTATATGGCGGCCATCCACTCAATTTCAACATTGTGTGAACAGAGCCTTTCTGTGTTTTTAATCCACTCCTGGTTTTGGTTGCAATACTGACTGAAACATACTAACTGAAATATACGTAGTGTGAATGCAGCCTTACTGTTTAGAAATTAGCGAACCTTGAGCATGCTCGAGTCCATCCGAACCCGATCGTTCAGCATTTGATTAGCGGTGGCTGCTGAAGTTGGATAAAGCCCTAAGGCTATGTGGAAATCATGGATATAGTCATTGGCTGTATCCATGTTTTCCAGACAACCTTAGAGCTTTAGCCAACTTCAGCAGCCACCGCTAATCAAATGCCGAACGCTCGGGTTCGGATGGACTCGAGTATGCTTGAGGTTCGCTTATCTCTAATACTGTGCTGCAGGGAACCATATCAGCACAACCTGATTGGTTCCCTTTAAAACAACTGCATTATTTTAAGTGTCAAATAACAGCTGTAGAATGCGGTTGTGCGATCATAGCTAGACTTTGTATTGCTTAAAATATATTTATCTGTGATGGAGTTTTTTCGAAGGGGAACACAGGAAACTTAGAGGGATCACTCTCTCACATACTGAGAACAGGGCAGCGTGATTTGAGCATGCACTTCAACCTTGCAACCGTACACCTGGAGGAGGTAACATAGCACAACATTTGTGAGTGTCCCAGAGACTGCATTGGCCAATATGTCACAATGTTTTTTTCTTGACAACCCAGATTTAAATACATTTTATATTTTTAAATATGGGAGATAATTACAGATATATATTTATCCCTTTAAAGTGGCGTAAAACAAGAACTCCCCTTTAATCCTATGTTCACACACAGTAAAATAATACCAATATACAGTATGGCTGTAGTAAAAATACAGCTTTTTTTTTAGTGTAATAATGTGCTCCATTTATAATAAACATGCTTATTATTTACAACCTGCTTTTGTCAACAATGAAGTTTTTTCACACAAAATTCCCTCCTTAATTTGATATTATTTTTCTGTGTATGAACATAGCCTTGGGCCAGTTTCGCACGTACTGCATCACAGCAGATTTCACACTGTGAGTTCCACAGGGAAATCCAGATATACTCTGTATTGTAATAGCCTATAGCTCTACGTTCTCACTGTGGATTTTCATTCCGCTGGAAAAATGTAGCCCCTGCTCTCAGCTGCCTGATGTCTTGCTCAGCCATCCAGGGCAGTGTCCTGCCGCAGCCATTGATTGGCTGAGCAGGACATCAGGGGGTCAGAGAACCAGGCAGGAGCGCAGAAAGGTAACGTATTAGCCTGACAGCTAGTGGGTTAAGTGGGCAGGGGCTACTTGCTCACAGCAGAATGAAAATCTTCTGCGAGAATGTAGTGCCATTGGCAGTCACACTACAGAGTATTTCAGCAGTGGATTTCAGTAGTTTTTGGAGTCTTGAAGGTAACTCGAGCAAACACCAGGAGATCCTTGGTTTGATTTAAAGCCATAACCCCAGCCCCACAAGCCAACAAAGTGAACAATTGAGCCGCTGTGCTGCTTTCCTAATATGCCCTTAGTAGCAGCATTTCTCCAATTTAACCATTCAGAATCTGGAGAAACAAGCTAAGTACTAGTTCAAACACTCCTATATAAACTTATTAAGGAATCGTTTGAGATCTGAAATAATGAACACCTATTCAAGTATGTGCACACTACAATTTAAGCAAGGAATTTAAATAGAGAAATAAGTGAGGAATCTGTCTTGCGGATTACCTTAAAGTTCCGCCGGTCACATTGATTCCATGGCATTTCTCAAGGGCAATCCGCCCAAAGAATTAACATGCTATAATGACATTCAGATATTTTACGACACATTACCCTAAAACTACCCAAAAAGACAATGCAAGAGTTTTGTTTTTATTGAATTATTTGTTTTTTGTTTTATCCATTCAGAACAAATTGGAGGAAACTAGTTTTTGTAGAAGTGGGTTGAGATTTACACATGTGTTTAGCTAAATAAATGCAAATCTGTGAAAACTTGGATTAGAAGCATAATTCTTTCCAGGAATGTGCTTGGGGTTCAAATCCTCCTATATCAAATCAAATTTTTCCATAAGAAATTGATTTGTTCCACAACCCCAGAATTAGGTACGTTAGGTGTTCTGTATCAGTAAAGAAGGGGGTAAATCTGTTAACTCTCCCTCCACATACAATTCCCTGGGTGGCTGCAAACCTGCTGGTACTAGTCCCAGATGCCCGGAGCAGCTAGCAGTGAAGAGGTTAATTCACGGGTCAGAAGAAAGCAGCCATGGCATGGACAGCACTGGGGGAGCCAGAAAGCATTAGATCACTGGCAGAGTTGATCAGTTAGCAGTAGGTTTAAATGAGATGCTTTCTACCAGGTAAAGCATCAGGAAAGGGACACAGGCGGGGTATTAAGAAATAAATATTGCTTGTTTACAGAAACTTACAATTTTACCAAATTGTTAACTTGTCTTGCAAAAAGGCTCTCAAACCAAGTTACCTGAAACCCAAGCTTTCACTGCACTGCTTGATGAGAATAGGTTTTCCACAGCTTCCTCAGCAACTAGTAGGTTAATCAGGTACAGTATTTCATTTCTTACAAATGCCAACAATTTCCAGTTCATGCCAATTTATTGTTAATGAAAAACCTGTTTGGTACAAATAGTCTGTCTCCCTCTAACTGTTCCCTGTTGAAGAGTGTATTAGCCAGCCATTTCTCTTCCTCTAATGAATATAGTAAAGCAGCTTGTTCTAACTGCCACAGAAGCAAAAAATTACATTTCATCTAAAATTCATTTAAATGATGAGATGATTATATTAAAACATTATGGCCTTGTTCTAAAAAGTGCCGAATTGATTAAAATTCCTCCCTGAGAGCAGATAATGAATGTATGATTGAAAAAGCTCTCACTTTTATTCTTCCTCTATCAGCACACAAAGAGAAAAATAAATGAAAATTGCATGTTTGATATTTTTTTTTTCATGCTTACTATAAAATTAGAATGAAAGATGTTTCACCAATCCATTATAGTATATAAATGTCTTTGACATAAGGTCAATACAATTGTATTTTTAAATATATTGTTAACAAAAAATTACTTAATTTTCAAGCACATTATGGGGAATGAGTGATGCCATATTTAACAGCAAGTAAATGATCAAATGATCAGCGAAACCAAAGGCAACAGCACATTCCCATCATTTGTAAGAGTATAAAATATGTTAGGGACAGGCACAGGTACAGAGACACGTCCACACACCAGACACATGTATAGTACATTGTATGACATATGCTCACAGATACAGATATGTACAAACATGCTTGACACTATGTATACTACTAGTTCAAAACATGCATACACACTGTATTAATGTAAACATATATACATACACAGATAAATAATGGAGAACCCCAACTTGAAATATTGTCATCCTGCTGCAAGTATGGAAAAGTCAGCCCCCTTATCCCCCCACGGGCCTGGTACATACATTACCGGGTCTTGGGGGGGGCTCCCAGTGCCCCCTTATGGTGTGTTTAGACCGACAGAGTTATCTGACAGATTTTTGAAGCCAAAGCCAGGAACAGATTAAAAACAGGGAACAGGTTAAAGGAAAGACTGAGATTTCTCCACTTTTCAAATCCATTCCTGGCTTTGGCTTTAAAAATTTGTCAAATAAGTCTCTGTCTAAATACATCATAAGGCCTGGACTTGTCTGTAAGGGTGTTTGGATGAACCTTAATCTAGAGAGGAATTATTCATCAGGGAGGCATCTGTCAGTTAAAGGTTGCAGTGGCATGTCTATTGCACAGACATGAGTTTAAAGGGGTTTTCCAGTGCTACAAAAACATGGCTACTTTTGCACCACTCTTGTCTCCAGTTTGGGTGGGGTTTTGAAACTCTGTTCCATTGAAGTAAATGGAGCCTAAAGGGGTTATCCAGTGCCACAAAAACATGACTAGTTTCCCCCCTCTCTTGTCTCTCGTTCCGTTCGTGTGGTTTGCAGTTAAACTCCATTTAGTTCAATGGAACTGAGTTCCAAACCCTACCCAATATGGAGACAAGAGAGGGGAATAAGTGGCCATGTTTTTGTAGCTCTGGATAACCCCTTTAAGGGCAAGCTAAGAGAGTGTGTTTGAGTCTCTAAGGATGCATTCATATATGGTGTGTTTGTTGAATATTTGCAGCAATTCTCCTGCTATTTTACTGTGAATTTATGCATTTTCTGTAAAATAATATTATTTTTGCCATAAGACTTTGTAATAGGGTGTCTTGCACTGCTCTGTGTTGGCACTGAAGCAGTATTGGCTAAGCATAGAGTCTGCTTCCGTTGTTAGTTCTTAGAAAGTCTTCTGGGGCTGTGGAGACAGCTGGGGCTAGTTGCCCTGGAGGCCTGAGGTATATACTAGTTGTATAGTACTTAAAGAGGCAAAATTAACAAACATTAAAAAAACATGTCAAACGTTTTGATCTCTTTTTTTTTTTTTTTTTGTGAGTCTGTTACCTGTTATTCACATTCCAAACTGCTGACACTTTTAGATCACTGTTACGTCAAAGAGATACACTGCACCTTTCATATATCTATCTGTGCGTCCAGGATGTACAAAAATGCTTTTATTCTCTGCTACTCTGCTTTTCCAAGCTCCTGGTCTGCAACAAACTGTACTACTTCCTTGATTAACTCCTGGAAGCTGGATCGCAAGCAGGGTCAGGTATGGGAGCGCGGAGTAAGAAGGGGTTACAGCTTACTGCACTTCAGCCATTTGGGAAAGCCTCTGATTCTTTGTATTATAGAATGAAAGTATTTTTCTAAGCTCTGGAAGCACAGACAGATATATGAAAGGTACAACATGAAGGCATTTTTGAAGCAACACTGTTCTGGCGAGGGGGTCATGAGTTAACAAAGAACTGGGACAAAAAGACTTTGCCAATAAAGTCTATTGAGGAGAGAGGCTGGTAAAGGAATGGGCTCTTGAGATCAGGTATGGTAGTAGACTTAAGTGTTCACCTGTCTGTTTACAGAAAGTATTCTATCTCTTAAAAAGAGCAAAAAGTTTGGGGAAAATGGGTCTACTGACAAGGAGCCATAAGGGGGTCAGAGCGACCACTAAAGGGGAGGTTATGAGGTTGTTTATTTAGATTGCGGGGGTACAGTATATGTATAGGGGTAAGGTACATGTTAAGGGGGGGGGTAGCTAAGATAGAGCTGGGGAGGCTGAAAAGGACATAATGTGGAAGACAGAGCTTTTCTTGTGGACAAAATAATATGCAATGAGAATACCTGGGGTGGGGGGTGTAGTAGAGGAAGGTGGGCAAAGGGGGTAACGGGTATAAATGGGCCAGGTAGCGGTAGACTGACAGAAATAATTTTCAGATACCACCAACACTATTGGAGGTTTATTATGTAAGTTTGTCAACAAGGGGGCAGTTATGTTGTGAGGTGGAAATCCTTCATCCAGAGCTCCAAAGCTTGGCGAGGACTCATTGCTAGCTGTGGTCACTGGGAAGGGTATGTCTGTGCGGACAGCCTTCAATGCTGGAATTTATTCTTTTAGTTAAAGGGTCTGCATTTGCATTGGGCCTCCCCATTGTACTTTGTTTGTTGTATAATTTACGGCAATATGGTTTATGGTTGTTTTTCTTTGGGTGGGGAAGTTGAATCAGCAGGTTCACCCCTTACGTAAGCTCTAGTAAACTTGTGTGTCATCATTGTTTTGTAGATTTGACTTAAATTGTTCAGTGTCCATTCTTTTAAAGTACTTTTGGTTTTGTGTCTCAAAGCAGTGCCAATTTTTGCACTATGTACGTAAAGTATAATGACTACCTAGGTAAATTTTATGCAGAAGTAAAGCTTCATGAAATGATGCATATCATTATGTATTTCAAAGCAATTTTATATAACAAATAAACAAATTCACAAAAAAGCATAAACCAAACCTTAGTTCTTGTAACTTTTCATTCCAGCACTGTTAGCTCCATATTAACTACATTATTATTGCATTAAACTATTTGTGCCCATTACCACTGTGCACAATGAAATGTAAGCATGTTAAGCAAAGGATGTTTGAAATGAAGAGGTCTTTTTGGTAAATCATATTTGACATGTAAAACTAACACTGTATTAAAATGAATATTAACATTGAGCATTGATGTCAGCACTGTCAGAAAAATTTAAATATCTATTTTGTGTGATATGGTTAAGACTAAAAATTATTTTCCCATAACCCTTGTTAAGGTCACTACAGACTTTTTTACAGTTTATAAAATTTAAATGATCCGTATGCTTCTAAATCACATTAAATACATAGAATTACTTATGCTTTTTTTTGTGATATAATTGAACTGTATATGAAAATAATATTTTATTCTACTCTTTTCCTGTTATCTTGTGTGCTTACTTTCGGTGGTGTACAGTATATCAGTGTTTCTCTACTCCAGTCCCCAGGTTCTCCCAAAAGGTCATGATTTGAGGATTTCTTTAGTACTTCACAGGTGATCTAATTATAGTCAGTCCATCAGTTATCACCAAGCTGTTCATTGTAAGGGTGCGTTCACACGTACAGGATCCGCAGCAGATTTGATGGTGCAGATTTGATGATGTGTTCAGTTATTTAGATGAAATATGCTGTGAATCTGCTGATCTGCAGCAGAAAATCCGCTGTGGATCTGGTACGTATGAACGAACTCTAAGGGATATCCTCAAATCCTGACCTGTTGGTGGTACTTATTGGAGGACTGGAGATGAGAAACCATAGAGGCATAAACAGAGAACTTGGGAAAAAGAGGAATTGATCATCAAGGGTAGGGTAGACATTTACTATCCCTTCTGTCCTACTTGGAACAGGACCTTGATATACAGTTATCAGTAGGCTAACAGCTTTTTAATAGAAACCAATGCCAGTAATTGTGTCATTGTCAATCAATTGTGTATAATATTTTAGCTTAGCTTCACGGAAGTCAATGCAACGAAGCTGAAATACCAGACATACCCCATGGATGAGAGTGGTTTTCTGGTAAGAAAAGCAGATTGTAGATATGAGCGGACTTGCCAAGAATTCAAGCTTGCATGAACCTGAATGATCAGCATTTGAATCCTGCAGCCTGGAAAAGATGGATGCCTATAGTTGTATCCAGGTTTTCCATGCAGTCTTTGGTTGCATCCACCTTCTCCAGGCAGAGGGATTCAAATGCCAATCATTGGGGTTCATGCCAACCCAACTTTTCTCAAGTTTGCTCATTTCTTACATATTGCTACTTACCAAATTAGATAGTCTTCCATTTTTTTTTATGTGTAACATGATAAACTTAAATCTTTAAAGTCATTCTTCAAGTACACAATTAACAGTAAGCCCGTAAAGTTCCCTGTCAGACAGATTTTAGTGTTCCAAGGAAGGAAACAAAAGGCAGCATTAATATTTATGGTGGTTACCAGAGGCCTAGCAGGCATCATTTTATCAGATGACAACCTTATGATGGAAGCATGAATGTTGCTAGCAAGAACAATTACAGTAACTTAGTAAATGAATGGGATATATCCCTCAAACTCTGAGTCTGGTGCAGTGAACCCTTCCCATGCATTAATTAAATAGCTTAAATGAACCGACAGGCAGCTGAAATGTTTAGTACTGTGTGCTCAACTGCAGAAACACTGTATGTACATTCAGGTTGTGGCTAGGGAACCCTTTGACATCAATGATGGCAGAACAGGGGTTACCAGCTTATGTTGGGCCCATAGACATGCAAAGAAGATGCAACCGGTGTCCTCTGCCTGTCTGTGTACACAAACATCTAGGAAGTGTGAGACAATAGTGTAGGAGAGAGCCCAGGAGACTAAGTTAGGTTAGATGTCATCTGTGCTCACATTGAGATTTTTCTACAATGTGTACACAGATGACTGTTTTTCCATAGACATGATTACATTTAAAATACAGCCTCATCTTATCCCTATTGCTGTATTTTGCTTTTATGTTACTGTGTGACAATGCAGCTTTGCAGCTCGTATAAGATCGGGCGTCCCATAACCTGGCAGGGTCACAGAATGGCCGGTCTCTGAAAAGAGCAGATGATCTCCGTGCGCGCCCGCATCAGAACTCTCCATTGCTCGCTCCATAGTGTGCACTGACAGGGTTTTCTGCAGCCGCTATTCAATGAATTGCGGACGCAGAAAACTGACATGTCAGTTTGTGGCGCCGCAAGGGTTCCCGTCCGGAGCGTATACTATGTGTATACACTCCGGCCGGGATTCCAAAGGCGGAGACGGCACATATATTTTAGGATAAATCACGGCCATTGTTGCAATCGGCAACAACGGCCATAGTTATACGAAAATATACGTAGTGTGAACATAGCCTTAGGGTGTTAATAGCCTTTGGGCGTTAATAGCCTTTAAATGCATTTTGGCCCTGATAAGTATTTAAACCAGAATTACCATCTTAGAGCTTAGTATAGCATTTTATTCACCAGTTGTGTATTTGTTATAGTATATTATAGTGTCTAGCATTACAATGACTTTTAATGAGTGTCTGCAATCTTTCATATTCATTTACACCTATATGTATTTACTTTACACCTTTTACATTTTATCCTTATGTGTTCCTTAAATTAAAGGGAAACTAACAGCAGGTTTGTACTTACAAACTTGCTGTTATGTACCTGTAGTGGAAGCTCTGCACCATTCTTCTTTTCCATTGTGGTGCTGTTTTGGAGTATTTTGATCCTAAGGAATTATAAATAAAATAAATTAGCCTGTTTGGTGCACCGGGGGCATTTCTGAGCCCCGAGTGCCCCACCCAGCCTCCCCTTGTGTTCAATGAGATTTCCGCTCTGTTCATCACAAGGCGGAATTTTCATGCCGAATTTTCTGCTGATCTGCTTTCCACCCAAATTATTGACATGTCCGCTAGAGAAATTCTATAGAAGTCAATGGGGCTTCAATTATTCATAAATTCTTTTCGAATTCTGCTCCCATTATGCCAGAACTGAACAGTGGAGGAATTTCAAGCAGAAAACTTTCCTCTTCAATTCCTCAACTATTCCTCAGTGTGTATACACCCTAAGGACCCGTTTACACTGAATAATTCTTGCGGAATTTCAAGTGAAGCCCATGCTTGAAGTTCTGCCTGTGTGCTCTCCGCTGAAAGATTGACATATCAATTCTTTCGGCAGAGATCAGAGGGTGCACAAGGCATCCTAGTCGATGTATAGGACAGGCAGAACTTCAAGCAGAGTCCCTGCGAGAATTCTGCGAGAATTACTTGTGAACAAGCCCTAACAGCGCCCATACGAGTCTGGTCCAAGAAGGGAGATATGACTAGTTATGCAAAGATGAATATGCAGAAGTAGGAGGGGACATACAAGCGGGTAGGCAGGACAGTACACTGGCCAGATATGGTCAAAACTGCATGTCAGGGTATGTTCACACTAAGCAAATGAGGCAGAATTATTATTTTTTTTTTTTTTTTTTTTTTTTTTACCCCCCCCCCTATCCCAGCCCAACAATCAAATTAAAACTTCATAGAACAACAATCCCAATCTATAGGTACAGTTACTCCTATTTGTTCTCGACAAAACATTCCTCGTCATTTACAAATTTTTTCTTTCTCTCCGTGTGGTTAAACTTGCAGGGCGCCCCTCTATTATCTACACCTATCCTACCTAACCCACCACCCTACCTATACTTACTTTAAACTCACTCAACCCACCAGGTTGCGGCATAGACACACCCCCACCGTGCCGAGGACAGGGGGAGACTGGTAGACAAGACCAGAGCCAACCCCCTCCACCTCTACACAGTACCGGTTGTAAACGTCAACAATATCCAAAATCCAACTTATCCAGCTTGCTCAGATAACCGCAACCAACTTCAACTCCTTATCCTGCCAATCCAGCCCCTGTCAAGGACTACACTGGCCACAGACGGGAAAAAACTCACTCGTACCAGCTATCCACGGACCCTGCGCGCCGGATCCTATGGACAACTGCCCTGTCCAATCCAAAGGCTTCCACCATCCATCTATTATGGACTGCAGTCCCCACCAGATGACCGGGTTCAACTCATATATTTTTCATCCAAACTTTGATAGTAGCTTAACAGTGATCCGAGTAAATTCCAGCCCGTTTACTCGACCCTCTCACGGCCGGGGGACATACAAGCGGGTAGGCAGGACAGTACACTGGCCAAATATGGTCAAAACTGCATGTCAGGGTATGTTCACACTAAGCAAATGAGGCAGAATTATGCCTGCCTCAATGTCAAACAGCACTCTATGGGAGGGCTTGCGTGCCTCCGCTCTCCACTTAAAGAATTGACATGTCAAGTCTTTGAGCAAATTAGTGCAGAGGAGAGCGGAGGCGGGTTAGTTCTCCCATTGAGACGCCGTTTGACATTGAGGCAGGCGGAACTCCGCCACATTTGCTCAGTGTGCACATGCCCTTTAAAGGGACTCTGTACCCACAATCTGACCCCCCCCCCCCCCCAAACCACTTGTACCTTCTGATAGCTGCTTTTAATATAAGATCTGTCCTGGGGTCTGTTTGGCAGGTGATGCAGTTATTGTCCTAAAAACAACTTTTAAACTTTTAGCCCCATGCCCTATGGGCATTGCTTAGAGTATCTGTTCCCTAACTTTGCACCACCCCTTTGCACCACCCTTTTCATCATTAGGAATGCCGCTGGAACATTTTCTCCATGCTGAACATTGCACAGGTGCATTAACGATCCAGCCTATGTGCCGTGCTGACACAGGTGATGAATAGTAGGCAATCTGCCTGGAGCATTCCTAATGATGAGGAGGGACAGAGGAACAGGAGGGACAGAGAGAGGGAGGAGGGACAGAGAGGTTGTGCCAGCCTAATGCATACACAACCTAGGCCACTCCCGTAGGGCACGGGGGTGCCAGTTTAAAAGTTGTTTTGTTGTGTGTGTATATATATATATATATATTATAATGTGTGTGTGTGTGTGTGTATGTGTGTGTGTATATATTATAAAATTTGTAGATTTTAACTGTTTAGCCTTTTTCCGTCTCAGAAGGAATGTCTATGACATAAATCAAAGGATTTCTGAAAAAGAGAGTTAATTCCCCGTCTCTGTTGACTGGGTTCATTTTATTTGAGCAGCATGTTCACATTAGGCTAGGGCTTTACTGTGATTAGTATGTGCAATCCCACCGAGGTTCTATTGAATTAAAAGAATTATCTTGTTAATTTTAATTAAGATATTCCCTTTAAGGTATTTATATTTTACTTTATTATACCTGAGCAACATAGAGGAAAGAGTAATTTATTATCAGACCTTACGTTCTGCTTTTATTCATTGATAATGGATAACTAAATGAAAAACATTCCTGTGACTCTCCATACAGCAATATAATGCTGTAGATTGTGATACTACAAAGTCTGTATAGTAAATTATACATGCAGAAGCTGTAAGTGGCCACTGCCAAATAGTGTGTTAACACAGGTTTTAACTGCAGCTATCGAATAAAAAGTTAGAAACAGATCATAAATTAAAGGAGAAGTCTGGCGAAAATTTTTATTAAAGTATTGTATTGCCCCCCAAAAGTTATATAAATCACCAATTTACACTTATTACGGGAAATGCACATAAAGCGCTTTTTTCCCTGCACTTACTACTGCATCAAGGCTTCACTTCCTGGATAAGATGGTGATGTCACGACCCGACTCCCAGAGCTCTGCGGGCTGTGGCTGCTGGAGAGGATGATGGCAGAGGGACGCTAAGGGGACACAGGGCACTGGAGGGACACTGAGCATCCCTCTGCCATCATCCTCTCCAGCAGCCACAGCCTGCACAGCACTGGGCGTCGGGTCGTGATATCACCATGTTATCCAGGAAGGGAAGCCTTGATGCAGTAGTAAGTGCAGGGAAAAAAGCACTTTATAAGCATTTCCTGTAATAAGTGTATATTGGAAATTTGTATAACTTTTGGGGGGCAATACAATACATTAATAAAAATTTTCGCCAGACTTTTCCTTTAAGGCTACACTGACTCTAAATAATAGTCTGACACACAAACTCCACCAGCCCCCATGCAAAAAATTGCATTGCTCTGTAGAATCTTTTGGTATGCTTAGTCACTTTTTCACCACTACCTTACACATAAAACAGACAATTAGAAAAAGAAAAAAAATGGAATCTAGGAAAACTTATATGGGCACTGTCATTACCAATAAATAAGGTTAAGGTAAACTAACTGATCTAAGGGCCCACCCAACTGGCTCAGAGGGAAATGCAGAAGCACGAGCCCCAATGGGGCACTAAATGGACCTCTTGAGCTGCAAAATTAAAAACCAACCATATACATAAGGCAAGCATTACCTATATATTTGCTAGGGTTTATTTTTTATATGTCATGACAGATACACTTTGAAAGTCTTCATGCAGGCCAGAATTTTTTACTACATTTCCAGAGAGGGTAAAATACAAAGTTGTAAGGAAGTGTGATCTCACGGGCAATAAAATGATTACCAATACAAAGCATGTAAGGAATAGTGACAGGTCCTCTTAAAATCCAGTAACTCACAGGGGACCTCTTCTCTGACCTCTTTTCTTCTTTCAAATACTGAGACACTTAGACACTCACTTCACCAAAGCTTCTGAAATGCTACAACCTGGACTGTCTCCTCACTCCCCCTTCCATTCCTATCCCTGCTTGATAGACAGTCAAGTGGAAGCTGAGCCCTAAGCAGAGTTATAGATCCACTTTAATTATGTAAACCACGCAATCAGCAAAGGAACAAAATAATAATGTACTAATGAGACACCTACCGTAATCATATAACTAAGAACAAGAGTACAAATATACATACACCAATATAACCAATAATGCTGATTCATTAAGTATGATGCAATGTAGCAATTAAAAGGATTGAGTTGCTGAGCTAGCCATATAATTTAAGTTTTCTTATACAGAATATACAGACATACAATACACTGCAGATGACAGAATATAAAGAAATAAGCATACAATGGCCATAACTGAAGGATCTGGCACAGTGGATTTTACCCATAACCATGAAATTCCATTTAACCATGGATGATTGTGTTTGTGTTTCTGTTGAAATTGATTTAATGGCTTTAACGGTCAAAGTAGCCTTTTAGAGAATAAAATGAGAAATGATGAATTGAATGCTTCTAGGTTCATAACATGTTTGACCTACTCTGCCATGCTCCTTAATAAAGACCATTCATAATTCTCTGAAAATTACTTAATAGTCCCATTAAGGAAACAAGGCTATATTCAGTGAGTAGAGTAATGGATGTGGAGTTAGTGTAAGTGGATACAAAACTCAACTCAGCAAATGCTGAATGCTTATAACTTCCCTCATAACCATTTGTACCAATATTATATCCTTAAACTGGACAAATATCTGCCTGTCAAGAGCTGCAACAATCCTGTAACTGGCATTTAGTAACCTCTGTCTTCTCCACAATTCTAAAACAATTACCAACTAGCACTGCAATACTGGTGAAGAAAGGACCATACGAGCCAGGCTCATTACCATTACCATCTCGTGCACACTATATTTTTTGTCATACTGTATATTGTACATTTGTTCTAAATTAAGGAACATCTTTAATGTTTAAGGGTGCGTTCACACCTACAGGATCTGCAGCAGATCTGCAGCAGATTTGATGCTGTGTTCAGTTATTTAAATGAAATCTGCTGCAGAAAATCAGCTGCAGATCCTGTAGGTGTGAACGCACCATAAAAGTGTAATATATAGACCATGTGGTTCATTAGTAGTGTTGAGCGAGCACTAAAATGCTTGAGTACTCTATACTCGAATCAAGCATTTGTCAATGCTCGACTGCTCAACTCAATTAACAAACCTCATTGAAATCAATGGAGACTCAAGCATTTAACTTGAGCCTTGAGCCGAGGGTGCCTGTTTAAACTTGCAGTTGGGTATTGCATTGTTAATAATAATAATAATAATAATTTTTTATTTATATAGCGCCAACAGATTCCGCAGCACTTTACAATTCTGGAGGTACATACATAGACAAAAAATCGACATTACAGAGATACATATAATTATCCATACATGAGGAGTGAGGTCCCTGCTCGCATGCATGAGCTTACATACTGTCAGGAGGGGGTGCGAGACAGAATGGCAGAGGGGCAAAGTGCATCGTTGTTCTTATGGTCCAGCCATCATTATAAATAAGGCAGTGCGGGTAAGGGGGGGTGAACCTGTCACCAGCCAATGCCTGCATGCACAGGTCTAAGTGCTTAAATGCTTGGTGTGTGTGTGTGTGTGCGTGTATGTATGTGTCTGTGTGCGTGGTGGAGGTGTGTGTGTGTGTGTGTGTGTGTGTGTGTGTGTGTGTGTGTGTGTGGAGGGGGGGTTTAGGGTTGAGTCAAAATTAGGGAACCTGGTAAGCCTGTTTGAACAGATGTGTTTTGAGGGCACGTTTGAAGCTTTGTGTATTGGTGGTGAGTCTATATTGGTATATTCAGTGTAAACAAAATATACAAAAAATTTGGTGGTGTGCCTGCAATTGACAGCATACCACCGGAGTTCTGATGTGCCTTGCATTAACATTTTGCATTTTTTTGTTCAACTATCTGCTGTACGCTGTGTTAGTACTGTATCCCAAATATTTAAACAGCATTACAAGGGGTACAGTCGAGTATCAAGCTCAATTGAGTACCTCGAGCATGCTCGCTCAATGCTAGTCAGTAGTAAATTCTAATGCTGTTAGAAGTGACAATACAACCACTGTCTCTGCTACACTTTTAGCTTGTTCTTGGCTGTTTTTTTTTTTTTTTTTTTTTTCATGCACAGGTTTTCTTCACCACAATTACAGTGCTATTCCCAAGCAATATTTGGGCGCCAGAGTTCCAATATGTTCCTCATTTTTTAAACTTGCCAAAATTTACGAAACTTACAGACTTACGAAACAAGATCTAAAAAAGCATCGCATTTGAAAGATCAGACAGGTATTACCAAATTTTCCATGGTCTATTCCCGAAAATAGTAAATCCACTACCACTGAACAGAAGGCAGACTCAAGCAGAGCCTATTCTGTGGGCCCTCAGAATACATTCCTCAGCTGAGCCCAAGAAGCCCCAGTCTGACACTATGAAACATTGATGATGTGAAACATTAAAGGGTTTATCCACCTAAGAGCGCAAAAAAAGATTAACGACTAACGATAAACGATCGCAAATGAGATTGTTTATCATTAACCTGAAATCGTTCACCATATTACACAGAACGATAGTCATTAGATACGGTCGTTACTATGATCGTTATTGCGATTCTTACTATGATCCTTTATTCCATCTGATCCCAGCAAAACAAGGAACTATGTGCAATTACACTGAACGATTAGTGAAAAAAATGCGGAACTTGAGTGAACAAATGTGGAATTACAGGGAACGATTAGCGAACGATTAACAATAATTTTAGGTTCAGATCAATGACATACCAACAATTTTTCGATCGTTGCCTGCAACTACACAGAACAATTATAGTTTAAATTCTAACAATGTAACGATTTTTCGCATGATAATCGTCCCGTGTAATAGGGCCCTTACAATATGCAGAGCTGTGGCACAAAGATGGGTACAAATGCCTGCCTTGACTCACAGCAAGTAGCAATAGAACTATAACTTTTCATATTACAGAAACCTAGGCTCAGGGGCACATGTAAGTCTATCGAAGCAGCACAGGTGCATAGAGATGATGCAGATAATGTCTCCTCAAGGTTGGGTTACCAAGTTAATAGACCACTTACCCAGCCCTCAGAGAGGAGATTACATGTCCTGTGACTACAAAGGTAGGGAAAAAGGGAGCTTGGCATGGTCAGAGTGGACCCAGAGTAGAGGATTTTACATGTCCAAAGCAAATAAAAATTAAAACAAAACAGGGAACGGGTGCAAGATATGTTATACAGTACATGTATATTAGACATAGGATGGTATTGGGTAGGGGGATTGTTTAGAATATTATTTTTGTTACCCGGATAACCCCTTTAATCTTAATGAGCACAAAGAAGTTCCTATTTTCTGGAAAAAGTCCCTTTTAAAACACACTCATTCTAACTATTACGTAGTAATGAATGGAATGGACTACACCGTCATTCATGTAAACTTGCATTAAATGAAAAATGTCTTAAGGCTATGTTCACACGTCGCATCAGACCTGCCATTCCGTGACCCCTGCCGGGTCACGGAGCGGCCGGTCTGTGCCCGGATCATCGAGGACGGTACACCAGATCTTCCATACTATACACTCATTCCCCAGTATGGCTACATAGGCCTGAGGAAGGTCGGAAGCACGACCGAAACGTCGCCCGTAGCATTACTTTTCTACTTTAATTCGTACTACTTGATCTGGTTGGATTGTGGTATATGATTTTCTTCTGAATAAAATTTCACCAGCATACAATCTTCTGGGAGTGCAGTGCTTCTGTTCATAGGTACTTAAGTACCGTCCGGCTGATCCGTCCGGCTGCAGAGCTCTGATGTGGGCGCATCAGCGTGTGCCTGCATCAGAGATTCCCATAGCGCACAGTGAAGCAAGCGGCCGGAGCAGCTCACTTCACTGTGTGAACTGACAGGGCTTCACTGAATTCCGGACGCAGAAAACTGACATGTCAGTTATTTGCGGCCCCGTATGGGATCCCGGCCGAAGCGTATACAATGTGTATACGCTCCAGCTGGGATCCCATACCAGATAAGGTTATGTTGCGCTTCGCAAAAAGTACGTCCGTTGTTGCCGATGGCAACAACGGACGTACTTTTACGTAGTGTGAACATAGCCTAAGGGTGCATTCACACGTATAGGATCTGCAGCAGATTTGATGGTGCAGATTTGAATCTGCAGCAGATCTACAGCAGATCCACAGGAGTTTTGATGGCCTAGAATTGATTTGCTTTGAATCTGCAGCTTCAGATCTGCGCCATCAAATCTGCTGCAGATCCTGTACGTGTGAAGGCACCCTAAGCAAGGTTTTTTTTCTCTGATACATCTGGAGATACTTATATCCTACATTGGCTTTGATACACAGGCTCATGAAATTTTAATAAGATATATACAAGAATCTTTTCTGTTAAAGATGAGAGGCTGCTATGTAAAACTTCCTACCCATTAATGCTAAATTGAATACATTCACGTAAGCCGGTGCATAATTATCGCCGCCTATGTTGTGATTACCAAGGAGCTTCTATGGAGCACTAACACAACCAAATTATTTGTAGTTTATATAATCAACAATGCTTGCCGTTTCTTTCTTTACCCTGAGATCACTCTAATGAAAGGAATTATCATCACATTCCAACACTTAGAAAAAAGGAAGCCTGTATCTTGTAACTACATTCCATTTATCAGTCCTTGCTGTCATAAGATTAGTTGCAAGTTTAGTAAATGAAGCAATTTACTCGTTTGAGATAGTAAAGTTTGAAGTCATTAAATTTTAAGTTTCCAGTGCGGAAGATATCCGCAGACTTTCCAGAGTCTCTGCAGTAATTAGCAGACTAACAGAATGCAAGTACACTAACATTTCCGTGTAGTACATAGGAAGCGGGATTAAAGAATTTGCCTTAAAGAGGATTGGGATAAGAAATGATAAGCTAAAAAAATTAATTCAATTAGGGCTATGTTCTCAGCTTATTTTTCCGTATATGCAGGGTATATATCGGAAAATGCCTATAGATAGTATACAGAAAATAATTTCATGGTGGCATATGTTTCGTCTTTATAGATTCACATTCTGTCTCTTTTTTTTCTGTTTTTTTTTACTTTGTATTGTAACTATTGTAGAATGTAGTCTCCTTTTTCAATACAAAGACCTTTCTCAACAGATAAAGCACAATACCCTATTATTTTACAATGTCTATGGGCAACATATTCATTTTTTTCTTTTAATAAATATGAACAGATATGCTTCAACAGATTGAACCCCCTTAAGGACAGAGCCCAAAATAATTCTGTTATTTTTCCATCTACTGGGCTATGTAAGGATTTGTCGTTTTTTTTTTGTGTACTTTGTAATGGCGCCTTTCAATCTACCATAAAGTTAATGACAAAATCCCCAAAATATTATATATGAGGTGAAATTGGGGGGGGGAATACAATTAAGCAAATATTGGGGGGTTTCCATGTTTACATAATGCACTTTACAGTAAAACTGACATGATATATTTATTCTATAGGTCAGTCTGAATACAGTGATATGCATGTTTATATAGCTTTTCTAATGTTTTACTATTTTTTTTTTAACATTAACCCCTTAACGACAAAGGGCGGCCCTATTGCCGCACGGCGACCCCGCTCTGAACCGCGGCGGTCCCGGGTGCCGCTTGTAGCCCGGGACCGTAGGTATTAGCGGGCATGGTCCGATCACGTGCACTCTAATACAGTAATCAGATGCAGCTGTCAAACATGACAGCTGCATCCGATTACCGGATCCAGCGTCTCCCTGGTGTCTAGTGACGGAGATCGCTCCTCCGGGATGTTATCCCAGAGGAGCGATCTCCGTTTCTGAAGCCGGCCGGGGACCGCTCCAAGATGGCGCCGTCCCCGGCTCGGCACTCGTTTACTTCTGGCTGCAGCAGCCGAAAGCAAACGAGTGCCGATCTCATGGATCTCTGCAGCATATCTATGCTGCAGAGATCTCAATGAGAGATCAAAGTGTATATACTAGAAGTCTCCCAGGGGGGCTTCTAGTATATGTGTAAAAAAAAAAATATATAGTGTTGTCAATAAAAAGCCCCCTCCCCTAATAAAAGTCTGAATCGCCCCCCTTTTCCCAGGTTATTAAATAAAAGTAAACAAATAAATAAATAAACAAACATGTTTGCTATCGCCGCGTGCGTAATCGCCCGAACTATTAATTAATCACATTCCTGATCTCGTACGGTGAACAGCGTAAGCGCAAAAAAATCCCAAAGTGCAAAAATTGCGCATTTTTGGTTGCATCAAATCCAGAAAAATTGTAATAAAAAGCGATCAAAAAGTCGTATATGCGCAATCAAAGTACCGATTGAAAGAACACATCATGGCGCAAAGAATGACCTGACCCAGCCCCATAGACCAAAGGATAAAAACGCTATAAGCCTGGGAATGGAGCGGTTTTAAGTGACGTATATTTGTTGACAATGGTTTGAATTTTTTACAGGCCATCCGATACAATATAAGTTATACATGTTATATATCGTTTTAATCGTAACTACTTCAGGAACGTGCATAACAAGTCAATTTTACCCCAGGACGAATGGCGTAAAAACACATTTCCCCCAAATAAACAAAATGCGTTTTTTTTTCAATTTCACCACACTTTGAATTTTTTTCTGGTTTCGCAGTGTACTTTATGCAAAAATTCAGCCTGTCATTAAAAAGTACAATTAGTGACGCAAAAAATAAGGGCTCATGTGGGTTTCTAGGTGGAAAAGTGCAAGTGCTATGGCCTTTGATGCACAAGGAGGGAAAAACGAAAACGCAAAAATCGAAATTGGCTCTGTCCTTAAGGGGTTAAAAACTTTTTGTTGCAAATAGGTATGATTAAAATGGCCCTGTTTTGACTCCTACAACCTTTTTATTTTTTTACCTCTGGGACTGTATAGGGCATAATTTTCTGCACCATAATCTCTAGCTCACCTGAGCTCACCTCACAGCACAGCCGGACCCACTGGCGTACCGATACGTCATGGGTCCTTAGGGGTTAAAAAAAGGAAACCCAATATGTACAGTATGTAAAAAATATTGCTCATGTTTACTGTATTATTTAATTAACATTGGAAATGGCTTTGTAGCCATGTAACAAAAAGAGTTCTGTGTCTGTACAAATATCATTATTCAGTGTCCTCCACTAATGGTAGTTTTGGGCTATGTTTCGGTTTTTCTTTTTTAAAAATCAAAATTATATGGGGAAAAAAACTAACCAAAAGACTGACGGAAATACTGTGTGTGAACATAGCCTTGTGCTGACAAAATGTATGAGCTTATAATGTATTATTTATGTACACTCACCCGCCACTTTATTAGGTACACCATGCTAGTAACGGGTTGGACCCCCTTTTGCCTTCAGAACTGCCTCAATTCTTCGTGGCATAGATTCAACAAGGCGCTGGAAGCATTCCTCAGAGATTTTGGTCCATATTGACATGATGGCATCACACAGTTGCCGCAGATTTGTCGGCTGCACATCCATGATGCGAATCTCCCGTTCCACCACATCCCAAAGATGCTCTATTGGATGGAGACCTGGTGACTGTGGAGGCCATTTGAGTACAGTGAACTCATTGTCATGTTCAAGAAACCGGTCTGAGATGATTCTAGCTTTATGACATGGCGCATTATCCTGCTGAAAGTAGCCATCAGATGTTGGGTACATTGTGGTCATAAAGGGATGGACATGGTCAGCAACAATACTCAGGTAGGCTGTGGCGTTGCAACGATGCTCAATTGGTACCAAGGGGCCCAAAGAGTGCCAAGAAAATATTCCCCACACCATGACACCACCACCACCAGCCTGAACCGTTGATACAAGGCAGGATGGATCCATGCTTTCATGTTGTTGACGCCAAATTCTGCCCCTACCATCCGAATGTTGCAGCAGAAATCGAGACTCATCAGATCAGGCAAATTTTTTCCAATCTTCTACTGTCCAATTTCGATGAGCTTGTGCAAATTGTAGCCTCAGTTTCCTGTTCTTAGCTGAAAGGAGTGGCACCCGGTGTGGTCTTCTGCTGCTGTAGCCCATCTGCCCCAAAGTTCGACGTACTGTGCGTTCAGAGATGCTCTTCTGCCTACTTTGGTTGTAACGGTTGGCTATTTGAGTCACTGTTGCCTTTCTATCAGCTCGAACCAGTCTGCCCATTCTCCTCTGACCTCTGGCATCAACAAGGCATTTCCGCCTACAGAATTGCCGCTCACTGGATTATTTTTCTTTTTCAGACCATTCTCTGTAAACCCTAGAGATGGTTGTGCGTGAAAATCCCAGTAGATCAGCAGATTCGGAATTACTCAGACCAGCCCTTCTGGCACCAACAACCATGCCACGTTCAAAGGCACTCAAATCACCTTTCTTCCCCATACTGATGCTCGGTTTGAACTGCAGAAGATTGTCTTGACCATGTCTACATGCCTAAATGCACTGAGTTGCCGCACTGCCTCTACATAAATCCTGTGCGCGCCAGTGTGCCTACCCCAGCTCAGAGCTGGAGTAGGTTTCTTGTCTATTTTCTGGCGGAAAAAATGATAAATAGAGCAGACTCTGAGTCCGCGCCCGCCCCCCTGGCGTACCGGGCGGAAAATGGCCAGATGCGAATATTTAATCGCAAAACGGCCATTTACGAATAAATTTATTTGCATCTGTCCATTTTCCGTAAAAAAAATATGCTTTTTTTCATTGATAAATGTCCCCCTATGTGTCGTGCTGTTATAATTAAGTAGTTTTAGCAAAGATGTCTGTTCCTAAAGGGTTCCTAACAGATAACTTTAATTTTATGGCCAAGGTGTGAAGGAACATTGAGTTAATTTTTTTATGCCTCCTAAAATGTTGAGTCACCAACATAATATAATTATGAACCCCTACATGACCCATACCATATCAGTATGGCGTAGCTGCCTGTTACCAAATGACCCATGCCGTACCAGTAGGGTCCAGGAGGTGAGGACTGGCTGCTATTAGCAGCCGGGTCTTAAGCATTAAGGAGAGGCCACAACGATAGCACTCCTGTCTGTCATTAACACCTTTAACGCCACAATTGCAGCATTTAAGTGTGAGAAACAGGAGCCGCTCTGCATGGACCCCCACTCCAACAGTGTGTAGATAAACTTGAAAGAATCACCTGGGCACAACGATGCAGTGCAAGATATCCTTTATTTTAGTCATCCATAAGAACAACTGAGACGCATCAGGGACAAGCTCAAAGCAACGCCAGCGCGTTTTCTGTACATTTGTACCCTTAGTCAGGGTTAATAAGGGTACGAGCTATAACTCTTATTTTTCCATCTACTGGGCCATGAGAGGTCTTGTTTTTTTTCAGGAACAGGTGTACTTTGTAATGAAGCCTTTCAATCTATCATAAAATTAATGACAGAACCCCCAAAATATTAAGTTTGGGGGGGTCGAACGTAGAAGAACTATTGGGATATTGTGATTATTATTACAGGTTGAAATAATGTATTCTATGTTGTGACTAGATTTAAAAGTAAAGTAATAATGTACCATGTTAGCCATAAAAAGCAGTAGAATAGTGAAGAAATCAGGCAATACCTTTTAGAGGTTAACAGAGTATATTTGATTATAAGCTTTCAGAAGTCTCGCTCCCTTCGTCAGACATGATGTTATAGATTTATAAGGGAACCAAGACATGATCTAATGACATGGTCGGATTTTCATCTTATTCTAAACAGGCCATGCTTGAATGAGGTTAATGCACTACAGAAAGCGCGCTAAGCCGCCCTATGTTTATTTTAAAAGTTTGAACATTGTTTGTCATTTCATAAAGTGGCACTTTAGCTTGTTTGTTTGCTTATGAAAAGACCTTAAAGGCCCACATGAGTCCTGTTTAAAAACTGCTTAATTTAAGATATCTTGCTATGAGCTCATTACCTTTATTGTGACTTGTACTCAGGGCTTTGAGAAGCATACATACACCTTAATTGCCTGTAATTATAGGAAAAAAACAAATAATAAAGCTGAATATTATTTGCTTCCTGCTCTTAGGTGGCTTTTTTTACTACTACACCAAAAACTTTAATTCCCCTATATTTCAAAGCATAGTGAGGCCAATTTCACACTTGAGTATTTTGGTCAGTATATTGTATCAATGTTTAAATTATAAATTGTCATTCTAAATAAAAACTTCCCTGGTTGTTGAGAGGGGCATTAACTTTATGGCTCTAGGGTTAAAAAAAGAGGTTAATGGTCAAATCCTGTTAAGCTTAGTGCATGATCACAAAATTAAAATGAAATGACATGGTACATGTAGTTGTCTTATTACAGTCATGAGATTTAAAAATAAAAACACCCTTTTCCATTTGAATCAAAGCAGCCACATCAAGGGGGAGGGGCAGTTTGACACACTGGGGGCCGTCTGGCCCACCTCCAGTGCTTCATGATGGGTTGATGCCCAGAAATAGACCGGCACTGTGCTTTGGAACCGGACTACAATTCAAAAAAAGGGCTGTGGCTCCAGCATCCCGTGCCAACACCAGTCTATTCATATAAAAAACTTAAAGCGATGTACCTGATCGTACGTTCGCTTCAAAATTAGTTAAATACAATCTCAGATGAACAAAAACAAACAAGTCCCCCATGCCATTATTTATACAACAGAACTTGAACATAAATTTTAAAAAATGCCATGTATGAAAAGCTAAGTACACCCCGTAAATGAATAGCTTGTAGAACCACCTTTAGCTTCTGTTCATTAAAGTTTCTAGATATTTGGTTACAAACAGCTCTCTTAAGGTCCCACCACAGCACTTACGTTGAGCTGAGGGCTGGGCTTTGACTAAGCCATTGCTACACCCTGTTTCTTTTTTTTTTTTTTTTTTTTTTTTTTTTTTTTTTTTCTTTTTTTTCCTGTTGTGCTTGGGATCATCGTCCATTCGCATGACCAGTTTAGCCAAGCTTTGGTTGTTTGATAGTTCCATATTTGACACTGAAATAGTTCAGCACATCGTGAGTTCCATAGTCAAATGACTTCAAGGTGATGATGGGCAACAACAATTGCTTCTCTAAGATCTTTGTTGATGTCTTTCCTTTTTGGCATTGTGTTAACATATGCTTGAATGCTTCAGAATTCTACAATGCTCATGCTCCATGATCGATTTATGAAGTAGCAACTGGCTGCTACTTTCCCATCCAATTCATATGGAAGTAAGGGTATACTTAATTTTTCACACACTGCTTCTGCATTTAGACCGAATTGTTAAAGGGGTTGGTCACTTTATAGTGTATTATTAGTATTGTACTAGTATATAGTATATTTTACTATAAAGTGGTCAACCCCTTTAAATAATGACACTGTAATTTGTTGTGTTTAGTTGTTCGTCTAAGGTTGCATTGACTTAAATGTAAGATCTTCTAGGGAAAAGGTTTTTTTTCATTCTGTCATAAACCTATAGAATTTAAAGAAAGTCTACTACCTTATTCTCATGATTGTAAATTTAGCTATCAATGTTAGGACATTTTTTACACATGTATATTATGGGGTAATTTCTAAGTCTGCATTATAGCATAAAGTCCCTTCCTGACAGCAGGTGTATTGACCAGAACTGACAGATGACTACAATAGATCCTTACTAGAGATGACCCATTTTCTGTAGGTTCGGGTTCAAATGCTTGGCATGAATGGATGCAGCTCTAGGGCTAACCTGGAAAACATGGATTCAGCCTATTGCCTATGTTTTCCAAGCAGATCTAGGGTTGTATCTATCTTCTCCAGCCACTGGGAGTCAAATGCAGAGCGTTTGGGGTTTTTGCAAACCTGAACTTAGGGTAACTTTGCTCAGAAATTTGGCTCACATTATACTTGTGAGAAACTGGCCTAAAGTTTTTTTTTCTGTCCTGTGTTACCCCCATAGTGCTCTGTAATGCCTGCCCAGCTTTTTTGAGACTTTTTTTTTTTTTTTTTTTTTTTTTTTTTTGAGGAAGGGCGACTGTTCTCCCAGAGAGCAACATATCTAAGCAATTTTTATTCAATAAATGTTATTTTTATTCTGCTACATTTAAGCTTGCTGGCCTTTCTATGGGAAGCACTGACATCAAGGGATCGGTTCCTTTTTTCTGTGGTAAATATATACTAGATGTATATTGTACACGGCGCTGTATCAATTTGGCTCTTAGTATGCTGCTATATTGATGCAGAGCGGGGATCCCCGTAGTTCCTCGTATTGGTAATTGCAAAGTAGAGAATAATTGCATCAAGCGCTATGAAAAAGAACTCATAAATGGTAGGTTACTCACGAAAATTCTTCTGTAAAGGTGTTTTTCTTAATGGTGAAGTATTTCAGTCCTCCAGATTCGGGTTCCAACAAGTAGTTGTAATCCACGCTGGGAGTGCGCCCCGGCCGGTAGGGCAACTTCAACCAGCTAGCGTTGTTCCGGTACAAGTTCAGTGTGACGTCACAGAGTGATGCTGAAACGCGTTGGAGGAACTTTGGTCCTTACTACACCCTGTAACACACTCTGTGACGTCACACTGAACTTGTACCGGAACACCGCTAGGTGGTTGAAGTTGCGCTACCGGCCGGGGCGCACCCCCAGGGTGGTTCCTTTTTCTGTTTTTAATATTATTTTTGTGATTAGTCTGGGTCACAGTGGTCGGACCCCATCAATCACATACCTCTGCCTACAGTATGTCATAAATTTGTAATCTTGGGATCACCCTGTGAAAAAACCCACTCTCCCTGTCAACAATACAGATATAGCTGTCACAACTGATCACTGTGTCTACAGGGTTAAACTGCTTGCTGTCCTATGCATGATGCAAACTGTAATTTCGCAACAGACTGTAAATTTTACACCTGTGACTTAAACCATTAACTTATAAGAAATTATCATACTACACAAAAAAGTTCATAAGGATGCACTGGACTATGCTGCCAGAATATTGCAGACTCTTTATGGTGCAAAAACTTTGACATAGGCTGTCAGGAATGTGCCTTTGTGCTCCTCAGTTAGGAGCGTGCAGCGCAGAAGGCACTGAACCTTGTGTGAACAGGGCTTTGCCTTTCTGTCTCTGGCAATGATTGAGTTACTCTGCTAGCTTGATTCCTGCAGCTGAGCATTGTGGTTTTTCCCTTGATAGGCAGGTGTCTTTATCAGTTAGGGTCTTTGTGGATCTAAGCACCGGTCCAATAGGGATCTGGACCGGGCTCCTGGTTCTCATAAGTAGTTAGCATGGCCAGCAGCTAGTTGCTGGCTATTAGAGCAATCTAGGCTAAGCTTACTCTCTCTGGTGTCTGCTGTGTGTTTCTCTGACCCTTGCCTGTTCCTTCTCTATCCTGTCTGCCGCCTGCCCTGACTTATAGCCTGTTAACCGACTTGTCTGCCGATTTTGTACTTTTGCTGCCCACCATTACCGACCTGGAATGTTGCTCTTGCTAGGTTTCCTTATGGGTCCACCCAATGGGTAGCTCTACACACAAGGTGGGGCCTATGTTCCTGTTTCTGTCACTCTAATGTACTCAGCTGAGGGACTTGGAGGAAGAGTACCTACAATCACGGGTATGAACTTCCGCCTATTGCTGTCTATGAGCAGTAAACCAGAGTCTTTACAAGTGCTATAAACTGTTATTCCTCCAGTGGGAAGCTGTGAAAAGAAAGTATTCTATTCCATAACCCAAGCACTCAGTTTAAGGATTCTTGGCCTAGCCTTTTCTCTGTCTCCATCAATGGCCACTGCCCACCAATGTGCTCCTTATAGCTGTCTAGGCCCAGACTTCCGATCACACTTGTGGCAGGTCTCTCTTTAAGGTCACACTCACACATTCCATAGTGTGCCTGTAACTGTGGACCCACTATTATGAGGAGCACTACGGACCCATTAATTTAAATGGCCTTGGTCACACATTCTGTATCTATGGGCAGCCTACAGAAGTACATCTGTAGGGTGTCCACAATGCATGGACCCACTTTTATAACACTAGTGACTCATTTTTTTCTGGCACAGATCATTAGTGTCCGTTGGTTTGGTCCATGCATTACAAATGAACTTTCATAGGCTGTCTGTGGTTATGATCAGCTTAAGAGATGTGTGACTGAGGCCTTACTCATACACTTGCTACCCTACTCCTCATTCCTTGTGTCATCAAGAAACACTGGATTTGTGACACCATTAAAACAATGTCTTAACATCTCCTACTGTATATGCAAGGAGATGCTTGGGTTCTGTGGGTACAATTGCATAATCATTATAATTACATCACAACTTAATATACAACAATTTCTCAATGTTGTTTCACAATATACTATAAGGCTATGTTCCCACACAGTCTATTTCTGGCAGTCTCTTAGGACAGCCGTTATTTGTAAAATCCCTCCCATCATTTTAAAATAACAGCCATATTTGGCCTTAAAGCGACGGCCATCCTAAAAGATGGCCATCAAGCTGCTAAAAAATTAGTGTGTGAACATAGCCTAAAACTACAACAACAAATTCAGCTCTGTTACATCTGTAGAAACATTTAGGAGCTTCTCTTTTTGTAGTACAAAGGATGTACAATATAACTAATAGAGTTACATAATATCTGCAGGATTTTAAATCTCTTACACCATCTTCCCACTCTGACTACATTCACGGGAGCAGCATAACTGGCAAACAATAACTCCTTTATGACCACAAGTTATTGGAAAATGCTAACATCTGAAGACATAGTCTAGAGATAGCCGTTATCGCTTTCATAACGCGAACAATGAGGCAGTACTGTGAACATTTTCTTCATTAACAAGTCTGCCAATCGCCCTATGTTCTCATTTCTTTTTTCCCTTACAACACTCCATTTTGTAATTAAGCACTCTTCAATTCAACTTCAGCTCCAAGTGCCTTCTATTCGATGTAATCTCACATTTTTTTCTAATTATGTATGCAGTATGATGTTAATTCAGGGTTATAAAAAGCAAAACATAATTACATTTTATGGTCTTTCCATGTTTTATAAAGAAAGGCGTCAAGTTCTTGGCAATTGTTGTCAGATGTTGGCCACTATGAGCATACTGCGTTCCACAAAATATGCAAAGAAAATGAGTAGGAAATTGTAAAATGTCAAGCTGGATATATTAATACTTTACTATTTGATCTTTGCTGCAGTTTTACACATATCCAAATGAAACATGGGCTTTTGTTCGTGATTTTTATAGTGCCACTTAAAAACAGAAGAACCCTTATGGCTTCCATTTCAAGTTTCAAGCAGTACAATATGTATGATCGTAAAAAAAAAATATTACAAGCCTGGATCCATGTACATTACTTTATTAATCTTTACGTTATCATATATTTTTATCCTATAATCTTTATTCTAGATATTCTCTACCTTTCTCTCTATTAAAAAGTAATTTCCTCATGTTACAATGCTGGACATTTGTGGAGTGAGCAGAGGCAACAGGTATGCAAAAGATCCAGGGCACTGACTTATCCCAGCACAACCTCCTTGGATGGGCGTACACCTGTAGTAGTTTTTGGGTTCCAGGTTCACAGCAAATCTTTTCTTTTTGCTTCTTTTAATCTCTAGTACTATTACTTCCATTGGTTATTTATTTTACAGCAATATAGAAAAGTGCCTAGAGTACCTGTATACTCTTAGTGCTAAGCCTGTTTTCTGCTGTTCTCATGCTCTCATGTACACTAATGTCTTGCAGGGTTACATAATGCAGTATAAAGCAGTCGGAGCATTTTGCAGTCTACTATTTTTTATATTATTGCACCTAAGCAATATGGTTTAATGTATATTTTTCTCACCCATTTGGAGTTTTAACTTAACTTTGCTTTAAAGCCACCCACCCTAACCTTGCCTGAAAGCCACCCACCCTGACCCTGAAATGCATCAGCTTAGAATAGGTCAGACTGAAAACCATCACCGACCTGACGCTACTTTAAGATTAAGGAGTTTGATAATCCTTTCTGTAGTATGGAAGATGTGGATTACTACAGACTCTGGATTAATCAACAGCGAGTCAAATCAAGAGGAGTCATGACTTATATGATACTTTTTTGTATGAATGAAATGCAGTACATTGCAGAAACTATTCAGTAGGGAAAGAAAAGAGTTGAGACATTTTAATATATGAATGTTGCATTAAATACAGTTTTCGGAAACTTTTAATTTACAATGAGTCCAGTCACTCTTAGGGTAGAAGAGTACTGGTAATAGATCTAAAAAAAAATAAAAAATGGTCACACGCATCAATAAAAAAAAGTAATAAAAAAATTATAAAAAAATAAAATATAAAAAGCTTATACTAAAAAGATAACACAATACAATAGTAATAAAAAAAACTTGTCATGTCCACTTTATATTATGCTGTATTTTAAGCATGTCCATAAGATGAAAACATAGTAATAAAAAGCATAGCCAGGTAGGCAAACTTACTGTATCTGTAGGTCCTGGGATGTCAAATTTTCCAAAAAGGAGGCACAGATGAAAGTGAGTAAGGAAAAAAATGAAAGGAAATTGGATTTAAGGCGAAACCATTCCCCAGTGCCTTTCAGCTATGTAAGCAGCAGGATGGGTTGTGTTTTCTGAATGAAGCTTTGATTTAGAGAAAGTGAATAGGTCACTGAATAATTGGGATCAGCCCTGAACAACTAATATCCCTGCAGCAAGAAAGAGTGACCATCACATTCTACATAACTCCCAGAGCCACACTCAGACAGGAATTCCTAGGTTTACTAGCATGTGATACAGTTCCCAAGCTGCTGCAGGCAATGTATTCCACAGTAATCTTGTAGCATTTACTGGGGTGAGAAAAGTACACCTCTAAAAGTAAACTATAGGCGTACACATAAGGTTTAGTAGCCAGCTGCAATGTTTACATATAAAATAAAGCTATACAAGTGAACTCTAAAGGTTTTTAGTAAGGTGTGTCATTTGTTACATTCAGTCAGGTTTGATAAATCCAGGTTAGACTAGCGTGCTTTCCTTCTCTCTCTCATCAACAACTTAGGATGAGATCTAGTCTCATTAGGGCTATGTTCACACAATTTTTTTTTTTTTTAAGTGAAAATATTTTGATAATGATGATCTTCACTACTAATGAATTCAGATGCGGGAGCATCAGTGTGCGCCCACATCTGAATTTCCAGCTGTACACAATGGAGAGTGCGGCCGGAGCCGCACGCTCCATTGAGTGAACTGACAGGTTCTCTGCAGCCGCTATTCAATGAACAGTTTTTTCCGTGGCCGCTAGCGATCCCAACCGGAGTGTATACTATGTGTATAAACTCCAGCCGTGATTCCATAGACTGTAGCACAATGTAAGTTTTATGTTAATCACAACCGTTGTTGCCAATCGGCAACAATGGCCGTGATTAATATGAAACATACGTAGTGTGAACATAGCATGAAGCTGCTGAAAATCCTAACTCCCTGGTCCACTTTGTCTCCACTCTTCTGTGCTCCCCCTCCTTTCTGAGACCAAAGTCACATGATCTCTGTCTTCTGTTGCCAGCCAAGCTGTAACATCTCATCAGTAACCCCGCCCACTACTGACATCACACCAATCAGCGAGCACTTGGCCAAAGAGCAAGGAAACACAGTTGTTTCATCTCTGTCTGCCTCTCTCCCACTTTCTAATCTAGATGGATAGATTTTTTTGTTTACAGTGCAATGCAGAAGCAGATTACGCTAGCGATGGGCAGATACTACAAGATGAGGTTGATACTTGGTAGTTGGCTCTGAGATGGAAAGCATGCTGGGGAAGGTTCAATATTTTAGTTAGGTGACTATTGATAGCAGGGGGAAAGATTGTAAAAGGTGTAAGGGAACAGGGTCTGGTAATGGGGCAAGAAGAAGAGAGACACCTAGAAACTTTATTATAGAGCGTATTCTAGCAAACTGTAAACTAGACATAATAACAAAAGTCAGACATTATCTTTATCTCTATTAACACACTTTTTCCTATTAGGTAACTTAGTCCTACTCTTAGCATGGTAGATAAATTCTCAGGGGGTATGAAGCATGTTAAAGAGCAAAGCTTGCTTCATATGGAGCCAGTGCTATTAGCGATCCATGGTCAAGCTAATTTCTGTCAGTTAGGTTTGGTTCACACATGTAAGTTCTTTTGACGGAAGGCGGAATCCACCTGGCCATAGAATGGTGTCTATGGAGCTGGTAAGGGGGCGCGCTGCCGCGAACGGGAACGAGCCACAGAATCCGCCGGAACGCATCCGCGCAGATTCCGTAGTGTGAACCCACACTTAAAGGGAAACTATCAGCAGTTTAGACTAATCTAACTTGCTGATATGCCCCTTTTGTGTATAGGATGCTGAGGATGAAGGTAAGTTTCTTACCTTCATAGTCAGTGCAATTTCTGTGTAGTTTGTAGTTATATCCTTGGGATAATACAGCAGTTTTGAGCTCTGGGGGTTGGACATCCGATCTTAATTTTAACTGGGGATATCACTTTAACCCATGGAATAAAGATAACATGTCAGTTTTACTGTAAAAGTAAAAAAAAAAAGCTTGATAAAATAATGGGTGTCTTTACAAACTACAATTGGTCCTGCATTAAAAAATAAAAATAAAATAGCTGCATTCTGAGTTTAAAACCTAGATAAACGCTTTATAAATCCAAATTAAGCTGCAAAGAATATAAAATAAAACCAGAATATTCTACTTTAAAAAGTTCAGTACATCATCAGATTTACTAATAGGTTAGTTTACCAACCAGTCTACTAACAGATGGTGTAAATATATTTATTTGACATCCCACACATGCTGTAGGCAGCAGTAGAAGAATGTTTGTACTAGACCTGGTCATGTGTCCGAACACAAACATTGACTTTGTATATAGCTTGTTCAATATTATATATTTATTTTAGGTTAATATCCAAGGTAATTTGCATAAGGGGTTTAATCATGTTATTAGTAATAGGGGAGCCTAAGGTCCTAACTTTGCTGTGCCTATAGTCTATAGATGTTTATCTGCTAAAATAGAGCAGTAGTGTGTCTAGCAGGCACTGCCTACCAGTTGACTGTAATGGAATAAGAACATTTACAGGTGATCAGACAATAATTATTATATGTCAGCTATAATAGAAAATGAATTGGGAATAAATTAATATCCCAAGATGTGTGTTTCAGTTATTACCCTGTTTTCTTGAAAATAAGACATCCCTTAAAAACAAGACCTAGTAGAGGTCTTATTTAATTGCTAAATATAAGGCCTCCCCCGAAAGTAAGAGCGAGTAAAGTGTTTGTTTGGAAGCATGCCCACCGAACAAAACACCAGGGAGTCACCTGCCACCATCTCCATTGTACTCTACCATTAAAAGTAGAGCTGCACACAGTCTTCCGATATCCTGTCACCTGCTGCCATACTGTACGCTGTCCCTGTTGTTCTGTACAAGTGTGCTGTGGTGAGCTCCCCCTGGTGGACGAAAGCTGCCATACCGTATGCTCTGTCCCTCCTGTGTATGTGACATGTGAATTCTTCATGGAAAAATGAGACATCCCCTGAAAATAAGACCTAGAACATCTATGAGAGCCAAAATTAATATAAGACACTGTCTTATTTTCGGAGAAACACTGTACACCAAGTATCCATGTGAGAGATTGTTATTTATAGAAAACCTAACATACATTTGTTTAAATCTTTAACTGGCTAAACTAAAATGTTATGGGTATTTTATCTTTTCCCAGTGGCTTACTAAGAAAAAGTAAAACGATAAAGAATACTAAATGCTGGTGGTTATTATTATTATTTGTATTGTGGTTTTACTTGACATGAGTTGTTGTTTATTAGCGGATGTTCAGATGAGAGCAATAAAAGCTAAGAACATGTTACCAAACATGTCAGCAGAAGTGAAATATATTCCATGAAACAAACTCCTGCACAGTCAGATTAGATATTTTCCCGATTTTCAGTGTATTATTTCTTGATACTGTGTAATACATGGCAAGACAGAAAGTTTCAAGCTCAACAGCACCCAGGGAGGCTTGTTCTTTTCTCAATTACCCCCCATCTTCATTTGCATCTGTTCTTCTGAACTGCATGTCTTGCCATTTATAGCTTACAGTGAGACTGCTGGCTTGGAATTAATTAACATTGTATAAAGCTGGAGAAGTAAATTATGCAATTTGCATCCTTTCATCTCTGATACACCTCCTGCTCTTCATGCTCCATATGTAAGCCTTCACCTACTTACCATTTATTGTTTTACAGCAGTAAATAGACTGCCATAAATAACTTAATGTAACATTTTCAAACTAGGATTCACTTCCGAAAGAGAATATCATCTCTCTGCTAGATAGTTCATTATTTTAAAGAAGACACAGATCTTACAAATAAAAGTTTGGTTATCGTGGAGCCGACACCTGATGGTTACACATGAAACCCTATCCTCAACTGTCCTGTAACCAGCATATGTTTTCTGACCTTGTATTATGACCATACATTGATCACCAAAATACCATAAGTCTCGTGGCTGTCTCTTAATCCCTTAAGGCGCTGCTAGAGGAGTTCAGAAGGGGGACGCGCTGCAACCCCGCTCTGAACCGCCGCGCTCCCGGCAGCTATCAGTAGCTAGGGCCACAGCAGTTAGCGGGCACAGTCTGATCACCATGCCTCTTAATTAAGACAATTAAATGCAGCTGTCAAACATACCGATGCTGGACACCCCCCCCCCCCTATCAGCTGACAGTTTAGTTGCGGCTCCCGGTCACGGTTTGTGTAAACAGTGAGCATCCAAAGCAGGTCAGTTATAGTACGTCCTTGTGCTGAAACTAACCTCCTACAAGGACGTATTATAACTGACTGGTGAAGCAAGGGGTTAATCCAACATCAGGTTACCTGAGTCTATTCATACCCAGGTCACCTGAGGCGGCCAGCTATGGCATAGCAGAATGTGTGAGCCCCTTCCCGACATGTTTATTAGCTAATTTAATATTGATACTTAATATTTAATACTTTTGAGCACCCCGATACTGAAGCAAATAGTATTAAATTCATCACATGACCCCTATGACTCGCGAGGGCCCCACTTTTTTTTTCTAATAACACTCGACATTTTTCCAAAAAATATATATTGTGAATCTGAAAAAAATTATGATGTAATATTGAAGAAAAAAAAAAGACTTTTTGCAAAATTGCAGGGGAATGGGTTCTTTCTTTTCTTCTTTTACTGTGTGGTCGAACCAGCATGTTTTTTTGATTCTTAAAGTGTCACTGTCACTTTAGAAAACTTTTGACATGTCACAGAGACACGTCAAAAGTTTTGATCGGTCTGGGTCAAACTAAAAACTTAAACTTAAAATCGGTCTGAGTGTTCAGACCCGTACCGATTTGCAGATAGAGCCGGCAGAAGACGCGCTGCAGCATGTCCTCTCCCGACTCTGGGTCACGTGACTGATCAGTCGGGCTCCATAGAGCTCCATTGTAAGTACAACTGATCACATGACTCTGAGCTGGGACAGGATGTGCTGCAGTACAAGATCAGTACAATTACAACAATACCAAAATGTGTCAAAGTTTTTGTTTTTATTTTTTACACAGATGGCAGTGGGGGGTACAGGCAACTTTAGTCTAAAGTGTATGGAAACCTTAAAAGGAATCTGTCAGCTCTCAATTTTAGAGCTCAGGCATCAAGGAGATGTTACCAAGCTGCAGCATGCATACTTCCTCCCCCCTCCTTGCCTTGTCTTATTGATGTCCTGTGCTCAATGCTGGAAACCCAAAATATCAACAAGTCAAGCCAGGGATGGGTGGGGGGGGGACGTGTATGCTGCAGCTCGGCATTACCTCCTTGACACTTGAACTCTAAACAATACATAGAGCTGACAAATCCCCTTTAAGGCTTTACTAATATGGCTGCTAATGGAGTCAGGTATGTATTCACCAGCCATGGCCATAAATTTAGCTTTTTGGGATGTTTGTAATTCAGATTCCTATTGGCTTAGATTGATTCCTCTTAGTCCAGCTCCTTGACCAATCATAGCTGAACTTGTGGCCAGAAATCAATCTAGCCTGTTTGTATGTTTACATTTGCCCTTCTCTTGGATAGTGGCTGCTTGGTAAGTGTAATATTGCCCACTTGCCCCCATGAGATGTCATTTATAGCTCCATGGTTTCTGCCCTCATACCCATCACTTGGCTACTATGGGTAAGTTAGCCTATCAGGGAGTTTGGACACGGGACCTATCCCAGTTTCGTAGCTGAGTTATTTTACTCCTTGTGTGGCTACCTGGTAGTCCCTTTGTCTATTGATTTTGTCTCTGGCTTTACCTTTCTGACTACCTGACCTCGTGTATGGTTTTTGACTATGATTTTGTTCCCTGACTTGAACCTTGACTTTCCCTCCTGGTTTCTGATCTCAGCTCAGCCTGACTATTCCCATGTTTACTGTTTTTGTCCCAAGCATGTTACTGACCTAGGCCCAGCTCTTTGACCTTGATTTCCCCTGGGCCCTTGGATGTAACCTTGGTCTCTGCCAGTCGAGACTGTTCTGCTCTGAGGCAATCCTTAGACTCTGCTACCCATGGATAGGTGGAGTGTGGATGCATCCCAAACATAAGTAGAGTATACACTACCCATATATATATACACTCACCGGCCACTTTATTAGGTACACCATGCTAGTAACTGGTGGGCTTCTGCTGCTGTAGCCCATCTGCCTCAAAGTTCGACATACTGTGCGTTCAGAGATGCTCTTCTGCCTACCTTGGTTGTAACGGTTGGCTATTTGAGTCACTGTTGCCTTTCTATCAGCTCGAACCAGTCTGCCCATTCTCCTCTGACCTCTGGCATAAACAAGGCATTTCCGCCCACAGAACTGCCGCTCACTGGATGTTTTTTATTTTTCGGACCATTCTCTGTAAACCCTAGAGATGGTTGTGCGTGAAAATCCCAGTAGATCAGCAGTTTCTGAAATACTCAGACCAGCCCTTCTGGCACCAACAACCATGCCACGTTCAAAGGCCCTCAAATCACCTTTCTTCCCCATACTGATGCTCGGTTTGAACTGCAGGAGATTGTCTTGACCATGTCTACATGCCTAAATGCACTGAGTTGCCGCCATGTGATCGGCTGATTAGAAATTAAGTGGTAACGTGCAGTTGGACAGGTGTACCTAATAAAGTGGCCGGTGAGTGTATATGTGTATATATAAAATATATTATATACACATAAACACTCACCGGCCACTTTATTAGGTACACGTGTCCAACTGCACGTTACCACTTAATTTCTAATCAGCCAATATATATATATATGGGTATAATTATGAAATGATGTGCATTGTGTCATGTGGACTACAGAGCTAAGGAAGATGTATTTAAAGGGAATGTCACGAGGTCTGCGCTGCCTTAAATGAGGGCGGCATAAGCAAGTGACAGAAATGCTGAACAGATTGATGTATTACATCATTCTGTTCAGCCATTCTCCCAATATCCAGCTGCTGATTGACAGGTGACTGCCTATACACAGCATGGATAAATAACTGCCAATCAGCAGCTGGTGGGTGGAGTTTTCTGCTTCCCATGAATATCCAGGACTGCTGGGCTCATGCACATAATGGAGAGGGCTACTTATTGTCCATGTTATTTAGCAGGATATCTCTGAATTAGCTGTACAGAACAATGTAAGGGATACATCATTTTATTCAGCTTCTCTGTCACTCATTTTTGCTACCCTTAGATAGGACAGCATAAACCTACAGAGTCTCTTTAAGGGATTCTCACCAGTATTCCCTGACTCTGTCTGCCATTCTTATGCCCTGTACTAACCCATTGTAAAAGTTCAGAAAAAAACATGGTGTGGTCCAGCACATCCAGTTGCCCTTTTTTGATCTTTCCTTAAATAGTTAATGAAATCTTTAATCCAGGACTGCTGATGGGAATAGGAAACAGTTTTAAAACATTTAAGCATTTCAACATTTGAAAGGAAACTTCTAAATGTTATGGCTATTGAAATGCTAATAAAGCCTAGGAGAGTTCCTAGTCTGCATTCTGCAAGGACATCAAGACCTGATTCAAGAGACCTAGGACCAAATATATTTTTCACACAATAGCGCTATGCATGCGAGAGATAAATACTGCAGTGACTACCTGTGTTTCTGAAAATGCAGGAGAAAAAAAGTTCCTCAGTGCAAAAGTGATTAAAGGGAACCAATTATTCCAACTGGACTGATATGGTTCCCTGGAGCAATGTATAAGCAAGTATTGGCGCAGCTGCAGCAGAAGCTGTATACCAGTGAAAATTAGGTTTTATTACCGGGGCACACGGCAGGCAGAGGCGGGGAGGTAGTCATATGGGCAGCTCCCTGCCCGTGTCTACTCACCACTCTCTGCCTGTCAGCGCATTCAGAGGGGATGATTGACAGGAAGAAGTGAGAGAGGCCAGTAACGGGCCTCTCTGGATTAGCCAACGTTTCTCTGGGGAAATGCTGAACATCTGGCCACAACAATTTTGAGCCAAAAAAGCCATTGCCGTTTTAAGACTCCAAATATAAGTTTAGCCTCTATCTACTGTTGCCATGAAAAAGAATACTTGGGCTGCAACCATGCAAATGTGTGTGTCAAAGTAACGTCCACATAAATGTCAGGACCCAAGGCTTCCCAGCAGAATAAAAAATGAGAATATCTCCGCCAGCTTACTTTTCTTTGCATAGTGCAGTTTGGTTTCATCCTCTTATTCACATCTTATATCCATGAGGTTTGAAGAGGTTCTGTTCGCTCTCCTGACATATGTACAAATCCAAATGTACAAATTGCTGTACAAATCCCACTACTAGTTTTAGTTTAAATTAAAGACTAGTGGCCAGAATGAAAACTTCGGGAGTTTTGGATAATTTTATATAATTTTATAAAATTTTATAAAATATAATTTTATAAAATAGAAAAAAAAATTCCTATAAATTCTTTAAAAAAAATGTTTAACATAAAAAAAACATGATTTTCTGGGGACAGATTTCCTTTAAGTTTCTCTGAATGTCTTCAAAGGTTTCTAGTGATTGTTTCAACTGAATTAGGAGTCTAAAGACTTTTGCACTATTTTATACATCAGCACAAAAAAAAACTTCCAAACTTGATATATTTTTGCAATCCAAGCACAGTATTTATTTTACATTAAATTGCTGGGCCTTTTTGATTTTTCTATGTAACTTCAGGCTGGACCTCTTGAGATTTGCACCCGCTCATTATTTTTTATTGGAGACGTTTAAAAAAGATCAGCTCATATTTACTTATCCAAAGCTTAAATGCCCCTTGAGTCTCTTATGAGATATAATGAACATTATTTTCGAGTTATAACCAAGTATAAAATTGTACAGTGTCAAAGACCATTACTCCAGAGAAATCACTGGGCTGCTATGAAAATCAAGTCATTGATTCTAATCCTGTGGAAGATAAGTATAATTACTGCTCATAACACTGACGATTTAATGAAAACAGAGAGAGATGTATTTTTACCTTATCAGCTTTACATAATATTGAGTTAAATATTTAGCTCAAAGCTTTGCAGAGTTTGTAATGGATTCTTTGGATATGTGGGATGTAAGAAGCTAACATATGCACATTGTAGGACAAGTCAGCCATGATTCCTTCAGGCTCTGAAGTTTTGCCATATCTACATTCTTCTACTTCTTCAAGGTCACTCATACTGCTTCAACCATGTGATCCTATACAAAACTGCAAGCTGCACATCACAAGCAACAAAGATTTAGCTATGGTTTTGTATGTAAATGTTTGCTTGAATGAGACGTGTAGGCCCAGATCTAACAATCTATTTGTCACAACTTAGTTTATATAAAAAAAAAAAAAAAAAAAAAAAAGAGAGAGAGAGAAATCTGGGCCACCAAGTATTACTATGTGATTTGAAGTATGCTATTCATTAGAAAATTAAAACTGTTTCTGGATTACTATATACTAAGTAAATATTTCAATTGTCTTATGATAAAAGGCATCACAGAGCAATACCAGTAAAAGTTCTATCCAGACAGGAGGCAGAATATTCTTTTATATTGTCCGGTAATACAACATAAAATAGGAGTTTGAATAGACAGTTAAGTGATCGGCATACCGTACACATAGTCTGTTCCCACCGGTGGGAGGGTGCCAATACCTTCTATGAGAAGTCACGGCATAAATAAAACTGATGGCTTTAACACTCTATCCAATACACTTACACAGCAAGTTTTTATCGATCCAGCTGATGTGCTGGACTTTCTGCTGCGACTTCTGATAAAATGAGAGCATGTCCAGGAAATGAATGTAACCCTGCAGTGCTGGCCTACACTACTTCACAAACACCAACTAAATGGAATCCACTTACATGTTATACCATTTGTTTCAGGAGAGCTGTAGATCCAAATATGCCCCATGAAAGTGATGAAAGATTCAAAGCTATTGCCATTGTTATACATTTCATGTAAATAAATCTGGTCATGTTGAAATAGCTTTGTAGACTTGATGTGTCTTGTTGCTTCTCAACTTATTGTGTTATTGCGCAGCATACCAAAGTATGGACCTGTACTTACAGGTAGGCATTACCGGCTCATATTGTACACACAGGCAGGCATTACACGTCCATACTGTACATACAGGCAGGCATTACAGGCTCATACTGTACATACAGGCAGGCATTACCGGCTCATAGTGTACATACAGGCAGACATTACAGGTTTATACTGTACTTACAGGTAGGCATTACAGGCTCATACTGTACTTACAGGGAGGCATTACCGGCTCATATTGTACATACAGGCAGGCATTACATGTCCATACTGTACATACAGGCAGACATTACAGGTTTATACTGTACTTACAGGGAGGCATTACCGGCTCATATTGTACATACAGGCAGGCATTACATGTCCATACTGTACATACAGGCAGGCATTACAGGCTCATACTGTACTTACAGGTAGGCATTACAGGCTCATACTGTACTTACAGGTACGCATTACCGGCTCATAGTGTACATACAGGCAGACATTACAGGCTCATACTGTACTTACAGGTAGGCATTACAGGCTCATAGTGTACATACAGGCAGACATTACAGGCTCATACTGTACTTACAGGTAGGCATTACAGGCTCATACTGTACTTACAGGTAGGCATTACCGGCTCAGTGTACATACAGGCAGGCATTACACGTCCATACTGTACATACAGGCAGGCATTACAGGCTCATACTGTACTTACAGGTAGGCATTACCGGCTCAGTGTACATACAGGCAGGCATTACACGTCCATACTGTACATACAGGCAGGCATTACAGGCTCATACTGTACTTACAGGTAGGCATTACAGGCTCATAGTGTACATACAGGTAGACATTACAGGCTCATACTGTACTTACAGGTAGGCATTACAGGCTCATAGTGTACATACAGGCAGGCATTACAGGCTCATACTGTACTTACAGGTAGGCATTACAGGCTAATAGTGTACATACAGGCAGACATTACAGGCTCATACTGTCCTTACAGGCAGACATTACAGGCTTATACTGTACTTACAGATAGGAATTACAAGCATTAGGTAATTGCCATTTCTAACTAGATGTTATGAATTTTTCATTTATGCTTCCTAAAGCATTTCCAGTATATGGACTCGAAGTCCATGTCAACAAAATCAACCATAGCTTACTGACAAAGAGAATATACTTTATTGTCCTGAACATGCCAAGGAACCTAATACACTCAACATTCGATAAAGCTAGCAGTAATGTGTTTATGTGCCATTACTCAACATGTCCACTGAGACTGAGACTGGGGAATTAGCAATGCTAAGCAAGCAAAGAAGAAAATTCCAAAGGGAAGGAACTAAATAAAAAGAACACACCGATATTTTATAGTATACCGACAAACTGTAATGGGAGTGTGACCTGTGTGCTTGTACAGTAAATGCAATCCTAATTATAGCTTTAAAGATAATTTCCATGAAAATGCACTGTGCAGTTATCTTGCAATTTGTAGTTTAAGGCAATGTTCACACACGGTAGTTTTGCTCATTATTTTGCAGCCAAAACCAGGAGTGGATTGAAAACACACAAAGGCTATGTTCACACACTGTTGAATTTGAGTGGATGGCTGCCATTTAACGTCAGATAATTTTACATACAGTAAGTTTGCAGATTGTACATTGCAGGGAAGGAAGGTTAAAAAAAAATGTCTGGGAAGTTTGCTGGGTGCTGCTCCAACACATTTTCATAGCTTAATAGGTGATTGGTTCCCTTTAAGGCACAGATGGCTGAATAATAGATACAGAGTCTATAAGTATATAAGTTATGTTACAATGGAAATATGTACAGTTTACAAACAATGCTTGCTCATTAAGATTTTGGCATTAGATAAAATGTCCTTGTAACTTAAAAACTGAGATTCCAGCTAGAAAGACTGAGTGGTATAGTTCCTAAAGGCTTTAGTACATGATAGAGCGCTCATCCAATGTGATATATCCACCACTAAATCTCATTATTGGAATCGGCTCTTCCAGATGTGAGAAACGTAACAAGAGATGATGCAGATGGTGCTTCCCAGATCGAATGTGTCTGAGCCTTGATGAATGCCTGTTCATTCAGTGGATGTTCCCCTGGAAAGAATTGTCAATGATTCTTTCTGGTCAGCAATCCTATTGCATTTTCATAGGATTCTTTTAGCTAAGCATTTTCTTAGTCCTCCTTGCAGGAAGTGTTGCCTAAAATGTGAGACAGCATACTATTTCTTTCCCTCAGTTTATGGATGTCAGCGTAGCAGGTAATCTGGGAGATTTATGCACTACTGTATGCCATGAATAGCTCAGCATATGTTTATTATGACATGTGCACTTGTAAGGGAGTTTAAACAATTCTTTAAGTATTTTTTAAACCAAGAACTGCTATGTAAAAGGTTTTGCTGGCTTAATTTATTTAGCATTTAATGTTGTATAATTGGTCCCCATTCACACTTGAGTCTTTGCCCCATGGGGCTGGCAGACCTCTGAGTTTGATGGTGTTGCTTTCCTCCACCCAGATTATTAAGAGACAAAAACGGTCTCTGTTGGCAATAATAGCCAATCACAACTCAGCTTTAATTTCTTAGACTGTTAGGAATTGGTTGTTGTTTTATTTTATTTAAATGACTGTACATAGCAAGCTGCAAAAGCCTGATCAAAGTACAGTCCATCAGAGAGCTGCCTGACAGTTCAAACTGCAACCACTCAAGCCATCATCTAAGCTCTTGTATGATCAAATCAAAGTTGAATACTTGAATAGCGGCAGTGACAACCCACTCAGCCAATCACTGACCGCTGGGCTGTCCCATTTCAGCCAGTGATTGGGTGAGCAGGCTGCCACTGCCGAGACGCAGGAGCAAAATCATTTTGGGGGGACCTAGAGACCCATAGGAGGATACCGGGAAAGTGCAGAGAGGTAGCATAGTTTCTTCATTTTTTTCGGTTTACTTGCAGTCATCTAAATATACTTTTCCCTAACAGGATAACCCCTTTTAAACCTAGATAATATCCACATAAAGATTATCATTATAAATCTACTAACAGATGCAGTGATCATTAAAGGAGTACTACAATGATTTTTTTTTTAAAATCTTTAAATCAACTGATGTCAGAAAGTGCAAGACATTTGTAATTTACTTCTATTAAAAAAATCTTGTCTTCCAGTACTTATCAGCTGCTGTATGCCGTGCAGGAAGTGCTGACACAGTGCTCTGTGCTCCCACCTCCGTCTGTTACATAGTTAATACGGTTGAAAAAAGACACATGTCCATCAAGTTCAACCAAGGAGGGGATGGATACAGGGAAGGGGGAGGGGTGATAGGTTCTAGGTTCTATACATATGCAGGTACAGTAGTAGCAAATCCCTATAGAAGACCTCTCCTGCTGTCCAGACTAGAAAGAATACACCCCTTCCTGCAGGACATACAGCATTATGATCAAGTATCTTTTATCTTTGAAGTTAAGCTAAGTACTTTATCAGATATTATATTACATTGTATATACTGTTCATGCCTTGTTTTTTGTGCAGGTGGGATTAGCAGTGCCGGATCTGATCCTCTCTGCCGTTTAGCATAATTTACTTGTGTTACTGCATCATTTTTGTGAATACGCTGCAGTACTGCAATGAAACTCCAACATGTGTGAACACAGCTCTAATTTCACTGCAGACTTTTGCACAATCAGTAAAGTTTCAGCACCTGCTTCTGGCTGATGGTGAATCACTCAGGGGATTGGGGGATCCAGCCAAGCCTCCTGTGACATCATGCCCTGCCCCCTGTCTGCATCATCAGCCTGTGCTCAGCAAACACACACAATGTGAGACAGAGGCATGAAATATTTGTCTCCTAAGGTGGGATAGCAGAAGGAGCAGGAGACAATGTGAATTGGCACAGAGGCCATTTTTCTTCACTTCCTGGTGTTCTATCAGCTGCCAGTGTTGCAGAACCAAACAGATATGATAATAAATTATATAGACTAGGGATGCACGATGCACCGAAATATCGATACTACCATCGATATTTCGGGCAAAAAAACGGTTCGGTACCAGGACTTTCTGGTATCGATACTTTGTTAAAGTGACTGTACCACGAGGCCCAGGCTGAAGCACTGGAGGCGGGCCGACCCACCCTTAGTGGGAGGAAACCCTAGCCCCTCTATGATAGGGTTCTATTGATTCTAACAGAGTCATGTCATGGAGGGGCTGGGGTTTCTTCCCACTGGGGGTGGGTCGGCCCGCCTCCAGTGCTTCAGCCTGGGCCTGGTGGTACAGTCACTTTAAGCTGTTCTCTGTGTGCTGCCCCCTAGCGTCACCTCCTTGACCCGTCCCCCTCCCTCCGCTCACTGCAGCGTTCAAATAGCAATAGCTTGTGCTGACTATTTAACTGTGTAGCTGCCACTGTCACAGTTGACAGCGGCATTGCCCCCCTCCTGAGCCGTTCCAGAAGCAATGGGGTCGGCTACTATGTGTAACATACCCCTGCTGCTAATGACTGCAGCCCATCACACCTCAGCCACCTGTCCTTCCTGGAATGGTGTGAGAAGGGGAACTGACCTGCCCACAGATTAACCTTTTCCTGTCTGTCCTGACCTGACATTAGCTCCCTGCAAAGTGGGAGTTGTAGTCTGTACCCCATTGTCCATAGTGATGCCATCTGAGTGTGGCAGAACACTCTGTCGTTTATATAGTGATGATCAATCCCTGTACAGCACTAAAGAATATGCTGATATTCTATAGGGACTGATCATCACTCACAGTGGCCCCCCTGGATTTCACATGTGTGTGACCATAGCCTAGACATGCGCACACATCCTGGCTGTGAATCTGTCAGATGCAATTCAGGTGCATAGAAAGATGCTTCAATGGGCCGAACGTGGTCAGCTAAGCTAAGTCTAATTTCCCATATGTACACTTTTGAGTGCAAGTCAAACAAACATGTATACATGTAGAAAACAAACTGAATATAGTCACTACCCTCAGGATGGCCTGATAGCTCAAATATTACAAGACTGCAACCCCCAGCATAGCCTGTTAGCTGAAATATTACACAACTACAAGCCCCAGCATACCCTGATAGCTAAAATATTACACAACTATTACCCCCAGCATACCCTGATAGCAAAATATTACACAACTACAACCCCCAGCATTCCCTGATAGCTGATATATTACACAACTACAACCCCCAGCATAGCCTAATAGCTGAAATATTACACAACTATAACCCCCAGCATAGCCTTATAGCTGAAATATTACAGGACTACAACCCCCAGCATAGCCTGATAGCTGAAGTGTTATTGCCCAAACTATAAAATGATCACAGTAAACAATGTAAGCACTAAAAAATCCAAGTACAAATTTGCTGATTTTTGGTCACATCACACCCCCCAATAAAAATTCATAAAGTGATCAAAAGGTCACTTATATACAAATGTTATACCGAATGAAACTGCAGATCACAGTGGAAAAAATAATCCCGCACACCACAGCCATACAAGGCAAAAGATGAAAGTTTACAGTAGTCGGAGGTTACAGTAGTCAGAGTTAGGCAACTTTAAGCACCTTTATTTAAAAAATGTTAAACTATTTCTAAAGTAGTAAAATAAGATAAAAAGCCCATAAACTGGTATCACCGTAGTAGTGCAGACCTGAAGACCTTAACAGCGTAAAAACAGTTGGGGGGGGGTTATTATATTTGCTGCTTAGGGGGCATTATATATTTTTTTAAAATCTCATTATATTAAGTATCAAATTGGTATTGAGTATCGAAATAAAAAATCTAGTATCTGTATCGAACTCAGAATTCTGGTATTGTGACATCACTAATATAGACACATCTATATAACTTTTAATGTACTTTTAATAGAAAACAAGTTTTCCTTATCTGGAGTTCACCTTTAATGGCCAACAACAGTTGACAACTAAGATTTTGCTTCTTCAAAACCTTTGAGTTTATCTTTTGAGCTGCTGATCACAAACATATTTTAATAATTTCATAATTAGTAAAACTTAATCTCATGTTTCTCCAAATTTCTATGTAATACAGAATTTTTATTTTAAGTTAGCTCAAATCAGTTTATCATAATATTCTTCTACCTCAAATTTTCAAAGAAACATAACTTTCAAAAAACATTGTTGTCCAGTTTAATTAGAACAAACTTAGTGTAGTAAAATGGCAACATTTGGTTTTTCCCCACCATTAATTTGCTGATCAGGCTAATTAAATGGAATGCAAACCATATGTGTTGGAACACAACTTCCAAACAAATAACAAATAAAATAACTTAAAGGGGTTTTCCAGTATTATTGTCAGGAGCCAGCTCGGCTCCTGATTCGCATAGACAGCAGTGGCAGAGTGCGCCACTGTCTACCAGAATGCGCCGACAGTGTCCCTAGCCACTGGCCCAGCTGGTTGCTGGGGGCGCTGCACTGCTAGCCCCGCCCCCGTTCGGGCATTCAGCTAATATCTGTTACTGTTATCACTGACTGGCAGGTGCAGCTGTAGGTCATGTGGGGTGGCTGGACTTCCTGCCCCAATCAGGTTTGGGGCCGAGACTTTAGCTCGTTTAAGTATCTGCCTATTCCTGCCCCTCGTTTCCTGCTATAGAGCCTCCTAGTGATTGCCTAAGCTAGCTATTGTATCCTGATTCTGGTTTATTTCCCTGGTATACTGATTCCTGGCTTTGACTCCCTGACTATTCTCCTGAGTTCTGATCTTGTATTGTGACGAATGTTAGTGACTGACACGGCTCGTGGACTCTCGTCTTCAGGTTGGGGCTTGCCCGTTAGAGTGGACAACTCCAAAAGGCAGGGACAGTTTGCTGGGTTCAAGTGACAGGGCTTGCGTCTCATCCTGACAATTATAACCTCAATGGCCTTTTAACATCCCAGTGAATGTTGCCAGAATATGTGTGCCATCCACTGTGTAGCGGTGGCATGGGTTACTGACGCTCAGCTTCTACTGATTTGAATGAACGTTGAGCTGCAGTAACTGGTGTCACAGGGCTTTGGGTGCTGTTTACTGTGTATAGATGCTGGTACAGTGGTGTAAAGATTTATTATATATACAGGGGCGGTCTTGGCATTTCTGGGGCCCCAAGTGAAGTTATGTCTGCCCCCCCCCCCTCGACACGTGTTCCAAAACAATAGACTGCTGTGTGTTGCCCCCAGTAGTATATACTCCTTGTATGCTGCCCCCAATAGTATATACCCCTTGTGTCCTGCCCCCAGTAGAATATACCCCTTGTTTGCTTCCCCAGTAGTATATAAACTCCTGTGTTCCCCCAGTTATATATAGCCCCCCGTGTGCTCCCCCAGAAGTATATAGACCTCCTGTGTGCTGCCCCAGTTGTATATAGACCCCCTGTGTGCTGCCCCCAGTTGTATATACCCCCTGTGTGCTCCCCCACTAGTATATAGGCCCCCCGTGTGCTCCCTCAGGGGTATTTAGCCCCCCTGTGTGCTCCCCCACTTGGATATAGACCACCTGTGTGCTCCCCACTTGTATATAGACCCCTGTGTGCTCCTCCAGTAGTATATAAACCCCCTGTGTGGTTCCCCCAGTAGTATATAGACCCCCTGTGTGCCCCACCAGTATTATATAGACCCCTTGTGTGCTGCCCCAGTAGTATACAGACCCCTGTGTGCTCCCCCAGTTATATATAGACCACCTGTGTGCCTCACAAGTAGTATATAGACCCCCTGTATGTACCCCCAGTAGTATATAGACCCCCTGTGTGCCCCACCAGTAGTATATAGACCCCTGTGTCCTCCCCCACTTGGATATAGACCTCCTGTGTACACGCCAAGTTGTGTATAGACCCCATTCTGCTGCCCGAAGTAGTATATAGACCCCCTGTGTGCTGCCCCCAGTAGTATATAGACCCCTCTGTGAAGCCCCAGTAGTCTATAGCCCCCCTGTGTGCTCCCCCTGTTATATAGCCCCCCTGTGTGCTCTCCCCATTTATATAGACCCCCGATGTGCGCTCCCCCAGTATATAACACAATAAAACAAACACTTATACTCACCTGGGTCCGGGCGTCTTCTCTTATCTTCACTCTTGCGGCCGCAGGAAGGGTTTTCCCTGTGATCACAAGAGGCCGCACTCCCCTTGTCCTGGCGCCGATGCTCCAGTGATGTCACTGGAGCACCAGCACCACAAGGACAAAGCTGCCACTCGTGACCGCAGGGAAAACCCTTCCTGCGGCCACAAGAGTGACTGACAGGAAGGGAGCCAATGACTCCCGCCCTGTCAGTGCTGCTGCATGTAACTATAAGCGCTCATTAAGAGTGCTCATAGTTACAGTTCAGATGGCAGCAGCGCGCGGGACAGCGGCCCTGTGCAGCGGTCTTGAGCACAAGAGCAGGGCGTGGGAGCCCCCCTGGATGTTGGGGGCCCCAAGCGATCGCTTGGGGTGCTTGGTGCCAAAGACCGCCACTGCATATATATACACCAACATGAGAAACATTTCATCTCACAGCCTTTTCTAGCATATAAAGAAGCTTCCGGTTACATGCAGCAAATGTGCCACAGAAATGGCTGGGACTGTTTCATTCATCTAAATCGGCATTTCAGCGCTATTTCAAGAATTTCTAAGCAGTGTTTCCGTTCCTATCACATGCTACTTGTATAACACAACACACAGCACAAGATGGACATTTTCATTAAATAACTATTTGTTTTGGTTCTCATCGTGACATATTATGAAAGTGCCCCTTCCTTTTATTGTTTCTTTCTTTTCCCAAGGTGACTTTAGAGTACATGTGCTCCTCATGTGCGCCGGGCACACAGGCTGCTCATTGTGCATTCTTTACAAGACTTTCAGATTTGGAACACTGAGATGAAAAACATTTATTTAACTGAAGCTTAATGTGGCTTAAATTATTGTGCATACTTCAGAAATGTAATGGGAAGACTAATCTCATTTCAGTTCTGGTAAAGCTTTACCACATTCAATCATTATTTTACATACTTCAATACAATAAAATAGCTGTAGATAATGGGAAACACTCACAATCAACTACCAGCTGTACTTGTACATTGTACATCCTATTTGAAATCAGCTGGAAAAATAAAATCAGTTCAATTATGTAGGGATAAGAGAAATTACAAAGGGGTGGGGAGCTTGTATATACCTTAGGCTATGTTCACACTATATAAAAACAACGGCCATATTTATAACAATGGAGCTTGTTATGCAAATAACAGCCATTGTTTCAAAAATAACTACTATTGTTTGTACAACAACCGTTGTTATGAAATACAGCCGATGTTGTTACATAGTGTGAACATAGGCTTAGGCGAGATTCACACGTACTGGATCCGCAGCGGATTTCACGCCTGTGTTAGGATCCGGTCCTGGTTTTATGTTTGCTGTGTTTGTGGGCATTTCTGCCTCTTTGCAAGATGGCTGCAGTGGCCATCTTACCTGCTCTCTGAGGCTATAATAATGTGTGCACCTGTGCCCCTCCCTGCCTGAGTATCAGTTAGAACTTAGCTTCTGTCTACCTCAAGCTTACAGACTCTCCTGTTTGTATATCCCTGCGGTCCTCTTATTCCAGTGTTCTGCTACTACACCTCCTGATTATTACTACTGCTGCACATGGGATCACTCTGCTGTTTAAACTCCTCAGCAAGGTTTACCTAGTGCTACACATCCTGCCTGCTGTCTGTCAGTGGTGCTGCCGCTCACCTACCCAGGACCCGCTCCTGCTGTGTGCTATCGTCCTACAGATCCGTTAGTGGAACAGCCGCTTACCACCTCCAGCTCTGCTGAACCACAGCGGACATCATCCAGCGCTGCTGCAACAAAACGTGAGTCTGCATATACTTACTGTGACTGTTATCTGCTGTGCACACCCCTACCAGCCATAGGCTTCCACAAAGTATCCACACAAAGTGTAACAGCCTGTTAGTTACTATGAGAATACATACGTGAAGCGGGATTGACATCCCGCTGCGAGTATGCAAGTGACACCCCTGTTAACCCCCTGTCGGCCAGAGCATACTATACCCGATCCCAGCCCCGGCTTGCTTTGGGGGCTTCCAGCATCTGGACAACCCGCACAGCCAATCAGTGCACTGTGGCTGGGCAGCGCACTGATTGATTGGCTGAGCGGGACGTCCAGCCGGGAACCTCCAGAGCAAGTTGGAGCGTGGAGCAGGTAGAGTATGCTCCAGCCAGCAGGGGGTTAACGGGGCTGTCACTTACTCGCAGCAGGATGTCAATCCTGCTGCCTGTATCTATTCTCATAGGAACAGGCAAGGGATCCGCAGCATATTATTTTTTTTTTTTCCAAACAAGTTTTATTAAACAGAAAATTATACACTGTGACACAGAGCATGACAACAAAATAAAGGACACGCAGGACCTTGCAATTTCAAGTAACTAAACATAATGCTCTCAAGAAGCTTGTAATTTTTTATGAAATTTTGTGCAGAAGACTGCTGAAAAGACCTAATGCACAGAGTGATATAGGAACTGTGTTTAAAAGAAGTTTTAGAGACATAAATCTATATCAACGATAAAAGTTAAACTGAAGAGAGAAAGAGATGGTACAAACCAGCACTGCATATTTATAGAAAAGTAATATATCATAGTGTTAGATGAATAATATTAGTGAGACTATGGCAACACCTGTGTATTGTGGGAGAAGAGGAAGAAGAGGCCAGATATCTCTTATAGAAAGTGATCCAAGGAGCCCAAATGGTGAGATATAATAATATTATTAGTGCATTCTGGGTGCCAACAGTGTTGAATCTTTCAATGAGTGTAGTCGAATAAGGGCTTGTTTTTTGTGGAAAGAGTACTTTTTTTTTTTTCAATGGAACCACTCTAGGACACATAAAATGCCTAGAAAAGTGTAGGAAAATTATTTGCGATTCTATGCTACTGGTGAATAAAACAACAGAGATGTCTTTACTAGAGATGAGCGAACCTCAAGCATGCTTGAGTCGATCCGAACCTGAATTTTCGGCATTTGATTAGCGGGGGCTGCTGAACTTGGATAAAGCCCTAAGGCTATGTGGAAATCATGTATAAAGTCATTGGCTGTATCCATGTTTTCCAGACAACCTTAGAGCTTTATCCAAGTTCAGCAGCCCCAGCTAATCAAATACCGAACGTTCGGGTTCGGATCGACTCGAACCCAAACCCGGTTCGCTCATCTCTAGTCTTTACTAATCATAAACCATATTCTACATCAAGCTGGTTCCAACTTTCTGAAAGAATGGATGAGGGATTTAGAATGGCAGAATGGAGCTCTGTCACGGACCAAGCATTTTTATTTTACACTCCAGCATATGGTTCCAGATAGTGGTTTCAGCATAGCTTCTCTTCGACCAATACAGATTGGCAATTCATCACTGAACATGACTTTCATCCAATCGCCCACACTCCATCATTGCTAGTATGGTAGATATTACATATATAGATAGATAATTATTAGTGATTTGCAAATATACAACATATTTGAATTCTAGTTTGCAACCTCTGAAAGGGTCGTACTTTGGTCTTCTCTTTGCCTTCCTGTGCTATGACAAATCAGAGAAACGTTATTTCAAACAGTCTGTACAATATTTTCTCCCCGAGACATGCTGTCATTCTGCTAAGTGTACAATCAGTCACATTACCTTCCATAAAGCAGTTCTTTTATAATAATAGTGGGAATGTATTGTTCCATTTCTTTGCTTTTAAAGTTCATAAAAGCATTATTGCCAAGCAGAACTCTACTATATTGTGGTATTATGAAGGCAGAATAATTCTTAGCTTCCAATAGGTCTACATGTACTATACATAAAATAAATTACAATGAAATTTTCATTTAATTTATTTTCCTTAAGTTTTCATTTGGAGCAAAATGACTTCAACAAAACTTCCACATTTCACTAAAACATAACTTTTGATATGTTGCAGCACATGGTTAGACTAACAATTGCTTTCATACTTGTTATTATCTATTCACTCTCTTTCCCCCAGTTCTCAGCTGCTGCTTTCTGCTGAACACACAAAAATCGGCATGTGAGCTTTTTTCTCTGTCTTCTCCCCCTTCCCCCTCCCTTCTGAGTCCACTGAATGTTGGCAGGCTTTATCTGCAACATTGTAACTTATTTGTAATGCTGAGAGGGCTAATCTGAGGTCTGCTAATGAACTCACTGTCATTAACCCTCCCAGCCTTACAAAGAAGCTACAATGTTGTAGATAATGCCAGTCAGGGACTTGTTTACATTAGCTGTCTCAGAAGGGAGGGAGAGAAGGGGGAGACAGAGAGAGAGGCTCACACACAGTTTATTGTGTCTTCAGCAGAAAGCAGCAGCTGAGAATTGAGTTAAGGAGAGTGAATAGATAATAACAAATATGGGCACCATGGGCAGCAACATATCAAAAGTTATGTTTGAGTGGAATAAACCTTTCAGTGCCATGTCATATTTGTACTGGTTTCTGCAAGCTGTGATTGGATTAAAGCGTAGGTGTCGCAGATTTGGCTGACCCCATCAGTGGTGAAATCCATTCTGTCACCGGAAGTTCAGGTATCCATGGATAAGACCATGCACGCATGATAATGCACGCAACCCCTGTTCTTGGGTTGTGCGCATTGCTGTAACATTGTGGTTGTATTGATACCTGATTTTCGAGATGAAGAATTGATTTCACCGCCAATCAGGTAAGCGTACTTCTTGACAGGGGCAGTGTCAATTTTTAGCAGGGTAAATGCATTCCTCCAGAGTCTTTATTACAAATTTTAAATGGGATGTCACAGCACTTACTTCCTGTCATTCCACGTCTCAAAAGTATCCCTTCTGACACATTGAGGGGCAGGTCTAAGTCCCAATACGAACAAAAACACATCGGCATGCAATGAATAATAACTTCACAGTGTCTGCAGTATTGCAGCTATTGGACATAGTGTGCAGGTGTGGTTACGCCTACACACAGGGCCGGACTGGGACTGAAAATCAGCCCTGGCACTTCACACCCCTCCAGCCCACATACCATATCACACTTAGGTCCTTAGGTTGTTCTTAGGTTGTGTTGTGTTGTATTGCAGCTCAGTTCCATTGACGGGAATGGTGCAAAGTCTATTTATCTATCTATCTCCTTTCTATCTATCTATTTATCTATCTATCTCTCTATATCCTATCTATCTATCTATCTCCTATCTATCTATATCCTATCTATCTAAACAGCAGAATGGAGTGCACTCACAGAAAAAGTGATTGGAGTGCCAACAATGGAGACTGGAACCACGTCCCCTATTCAAACAAATCCAAGAATTCGCAGCGCTTCCATATGGTGAAAAAACTTGTGGTATTTTATTTCAAAAAATCATCAGCTAGTGCAACATTTCTGTCTCATCATGAGACCTTTCTCAAGCATTCTTGAGAAAGGTCTCATGATGAGACAGAAATGTTGCACTAGCTGATGATTTTTTGAAATAAAATACCACAAGTTTTTTCACCATATGGAAGCGCTGCGAATTCTTGGATTTATCTATCTATCTATCTACCTATCTATCTCCTATCTATTATGCAACAACAGGCTACAGCAGCAATCAGAGGTGTAAGTAGGGTCCTAGGAAAATTTTTAGGATATGTAAAATAATATTACACATATCCTGTATAATGTTAGCACTGGTAAGACAATTTTCTATGCATGATAATACTGTATATCTCTAAATAGCTGTCATAGTTACCAACTAACACCAGTATACAGGAAGCGAATATCATCATTATACATATTACCGCCATACTGTTACTGACCAATCCTTTATAAAGGGACTGATACTACCATTATTACAGTATACAAGTCACAGACAATATCTCAACACTGTGACCACCACCATCATCACAACAACATGACTAATACCACTATGCTGTCACTGAAGAAAATCCACTACGTGAACACAAGTATTACCAATAAAATGAATATACACAGGACAAATAATACCATGACCACCGCCGTCATCACCATACAGTGACTGGATAATACTGCTGTACTGTCTATTAACCCCTTAAGGACAGAGCCTGAAATGGCCTTAATGACAGAGACAAATTTTATGAATATGACCAGTGTCACTTTATTCATTAATAACTTCGGGATGCTTTTACCTATCCGGCTGATTCTGAGATTGTTTTCTCGTGACATATTGTACTTTACATTTCTGGTAAATTGGAGTCGATAATCATAACAAATCTTTATGAAAAAAACCCAAATAATGTGAAAAAATGTGAAAAACTGCATTTTTCCAACTTTGAAACTTCTTTGCGTATACAGAAAGTGGTTATACCACATAAATTATATATTAAATAGCATTAGCAACATGTCTACTTTATGTTGGCGGCATTTATTAAACGATCTTTAATTTTTTTTTAGACAATAGGAAGCTTAAAACATTAGCAGCAAATTTCCAAATTTTCAGTAAAATTTCAAAATCAGATATTTTTAGGGACCTGTTCAGGTTTAAAGTGTATTTGAGGGGCCTGTATGTTAGAAAGCCCCACAAAGCACCCCATTTCAGAAACTGCACCCCCCACACTCTGCAAAAGCATATCCATAAAGTGTTTTAACCCTTTAGGGGAGTCACAGAAATAAAAGCTAAGTGTGTAAGAAATTTGAAAATTTTAATTTTCTGTGCAGAGATTTTATTGTAATCCAATATTTTTCATAATTATAAACCTATTACCAGAGAAATGCACCCCAATAATTATTGCCCCGTTTCTGCAGTTTATAGAAATACCCCATATGTGGGCCTATTGCGCTATTTGACGCAACCACAAGCCTCAGATATAAGGGAGCGCCTAGTGAATTTCAACGCCTCCGTTATATTTGGTCATTTCTGACTGTACCACTTCAGGTTGGCAGAGGCTCTGGGGTGCCAAAACCTAAAAAACACCCCTATAGGGACACCATTTAGAAAACTACACCCCTCAAGGAATGTAACAAGGGGTGCGGTGAGCATTTGGACCCCACAGGTGCTTCACAGATTTTCCGAACAATATGGCGTGAAAAAAGAAAAATGTATTTTTTACACTAAAACGTTGTTCTAGCCTTCAATTTTTCATTTTCTTAAAGGGATAAGAGGAAAAAAAAGACACAAAATGTGTAGCGCAGTTTCTCCCGAGTACGGAAATACCCCACATGTGGCGATAAAGTGCCAAGGGGGCGCAGGACGAGCCTCCAAAGGGAAGGAGCGCCAATTGGCTTTTGGAAGCTGAATTTCACTGGAAAGGATTTCAAGGGCCATGTCGCATTTACAGAGCCCTCGTGCTGCCAAGACACTAAAAAACCCCCCACAAGTGACCCCATTCTGGAAACTACACCCCTCAAGGAATCTAACAAGGGGCACAGTGAGCATATGGACCCCACTGGTGACGGGCACAAATGTGGAACAATGTGACGTAAAAGTAAAAAATTTCATTTTTTCACTTTCATGGCACAAATGTGCCCGTCATCAAGGGGTCCATATCCTCACTGCACCCCTTGTTAGATTCCTTGAGGGGTGCAGTTTCCAGAATGGGGTCACTTGTGGGGGGTTTCCAGTGTTTTGGCAGCACGAGGGCTCTGTAAATGCGACATGGCGTTCATCATCCATTCTAGCCAAATCCCACCTCCAAAATCCAAATGGCGCTCCTTCCCTTCGGAGGCTTGCCCTGCGCCCACATGGCGCTTTATGTCCACATGTGGGGTATTTACGGACTCGGGGGAAATTGCTCTACACAAATTGTGTGTTTTTTTCTCTTTTAACCCCTTGTGAAAATGATAAATTCAAGGCTAAACCAACATTATAGTGTAAAAAATGTAATATTTCATTTTCACGCCACATTGTTCCACATTTGTGCCCGTCACCAGTGGGGTCCATATGCTCACTACACCCCTTGTTACATTTCTTGAGGGGTGTAGTTTCCATAATGGGGTCACTTGTGGGGGGGTTCAACTGTCTTGGCAACACAGAGGCCTTTTGAATGCAACATGGCCCCTTAAAATCCATTCCATCCAAATCCAGCCTTCAAAAACGAAATGGCGCTCCTTCCCTTCGGAGGCTTACCCTGCACCCGCATGGCGCTTTATGTCCACATGTGGGGTATTTTCGTACTCAGGGGAAATTGCTCTACACATTTAGTGGTTTTTTTTATCTTTTAGCCCCTTGTGAAAATGAAAAAATCATGACAAGATTAATGATTTAGAGTAAAAATTTTACAAAAATTACACTAAATGTTGGTCTAGCCTTGATTTTTTCCATTTCCACAAGGGGTTAAAAAAGAAAATTAACACAAAACGTGTAGGGTAGTTTCCCCTGATTACGAAAATACCCCATATGTGGGCATAATGTGCCATATGGGCACAGGGCAAGCCACCAAAGGGATAGAGCGCCATTTAGAGGCTGGAATGGAGGATGGAGGCCATGTCGCAATTACAAAGCTCCTGTGCTGCCAGGTCAGTAGAAACCCCCGACAAGTGACCCCATTCTGGAAACTACACCCCATAAGGAATCTAACAAGGGGTGCAGTGAGCATATGGACCCCACTGGTGACAGGCACTTACGTAGAACATGTGCCGAGAAAATAAAAAATACCATTTTTTTCATTTTCACGTCCCAAATGTGGCCGTCACCAGGGGGCCATATCCCCGCTGCCCCCCTTGTTAGATTCCTTATGGGGTGTAGTTTCCAGAATGGGGTCACTTGTGGGGGGTTTCTACTGTCCTGGCCGCACAGAGGCTTTGTAATTGCATCATGGCATCCTCTAATGGGAATGGCGGCCATACCTATTTAGCTGGGAAAAAGGGACAATTCTAATTTATTTGGGGGTATTAGGCCAATTATTAGTTTATAAGGTTGGAAATGACAGGTGTCCATCAAATTCAACCTGTGTTGATCCAGAGGAAGGCAAAAACCCCTCGTGAGGCAGACGACAGTAGCCTCATCACAGGGAAAAATTCCTTCCTGACTCCATAATGGCGATCAGAATAACCCTGGACCAACGTGACCCCTGAAATAGGAATAAGGGACAGAATTTAGATAATGTAGAACCCCAATAACGTGTGGTGCGCCTTGGAGCGATCCTGTATGCAGAGGCCGGGGTGATCAGGACAGGTGTCACACTGGAAAATGTTGTCCTTCCTGATCCCCCTGTTACACCACACTCTGCACTTCTTCTGGGGTCTCCCTTTCTCCAGTGTGGGGGACGTCACCTGGAGAATGTTGTCCTGGTGCGATACGGGGTCCCTCATATCCAGAAGCGCTGGGTCCGCTCCATGGCTGCTAAATATTAGGGCTCTATTACTACTTCTGATATGTTCGGATCGTGCCGCAAGCTACAGGGCAGCGAGGGACCGGAAGAGGGGGTGCTGGTATAAAAGTTATCCCCGTACAGGTGGTGACCTTTATCCAGCAGTGGGAAGATCAGTTCCCGAGCGATCTTCCCACTTGTTCCGAGGATGGGGGGGAGGGGGCATCTGGGGCTGGATTCGGGTGTTCCTTCCTACATACACTCTAAGGGTACATGCACACTGCGGAATCGCGACAGATAACCCTTCGTGCATTCCACAGCTGGCACCCACCGGCGGACTGATGCAGGCGCACGTCTCCACACGTGTCATAGACTCCATTCTATGCACGGGCGGATTCCGCTCTCCGTCCAACGTGTTCATTCTTTGGATGGACGACGGAATCCGCCCGTGCATAACATGGAGTCTATGACACGGGCGGAGACGCGCCCCTGCATCAGTCCGCCAGCGGGTGCCAGCTGCGGAATGCACAAAGGGTTATCCTTCGCCATTCCGCAGTGTGCATGTACCCTAAATCTGTAAGTGAACCCTGAGGTACTCTCACAGAGTTTGTAGAATTTCACACCATACCGTGATCTCTTATTGGGACGGTACTGGCGGAAAAGACGTGTCTGGGGGGCAGCGTACGCTACGCTACCCCCAGACACGTCACTGGATGATGAGGATGAATGGAGGAAAGAACGATCCCCCCCATTCATCCTCACTGGCTGTTTTGGTGTCGGAGGCAATAACGTATTCCTCTGACGCCGAAAACACCCTGGGGGCCATCTTTATATGGGGACTAGTATATGGGGTATGTAGTGGTGTAGTGTCAAACTTTATTCAATGTAGTGTGGTGTAATGTAGTGTTTTTTACGTGTTTTTTTTACAGTAAGTATAAAAAAAATCTACGCCAACAAAGGAGTTGCGGATAAATGCCGCACTTATGTGCGGCACTTATAAGCAGACCGTGGCAGTAGAATATAGAAAAAAAACACCTTACGCCAAAAAGGAGGAGTTGCTGATTAGCAGCGCACTTTCGTGCGATGCTGATCAACACTCAGCGGCGATAGGGTGCGGAAAATAGAAAAAAAAAAATTTGGGAAAAAAAAAATAAAAATTTTATATTCTGAATATCCCTGTAGCTGCTGATAAGTGTATTACACTTATCAGCCGCTAGGGGGCAGCAGAGCGCAAAATCCGGAAAATGACGAGGCTGGAGCCGAAAATAGCCGAAAGAAGACGACGAGGACCGCCGGAAAGACCCGAAGACCGAACGGAATGACGGAGGACGCCGCGAACCCGGAAGCCGCCGATCAGGAGCCCGGGACAGGTGAGTAATGTACAAATACCTGCTCTGGACCCCTCGGCTACCTAGCTGAGGGGTCCAGGGCAGGTATTTACTATTTTGTGGGACTCTGATCGCCGTGCCACCGGCCCGATCGCCGTGAACGGCCGGCCGGCCGTTCACGGCGATCGGGCCGGTGGCACGGCGATCAACATTACTTTTTACAGTAATGGCGGTCGGTGCCGTCCTCGGACAGCACCGACCGCCATTTTTTTTCCGGGTCATCGGGTCACTGATGACCCGGAAAGGTTCCGATCGCCGCTATTGGCTGATCTGAATTGATCAGCCTATAGCAGCGATCGTAAGCACGGGGGGTGTTAACCACCCCCCGTGCCGAGAAGCTATGATGGCCTGCTATGATTTATAGCAGGCCATCTTCCCCGACCGCTGTGTGTGAACACGCAGCGATCGGGGAAACATCGGGCGTAAATTTACGCCCTGATGCGCTAAGTACCATGGCGCCAGGGCGTAAATTTACGCCCGATGTCGTTAAGGGGTTAATAATATTCCCTTTATAGCACCAGTATATAAAATACAATATTCTACCTCAGCAGGATTTGGGTTAATGTGAACCTAAACTTACTGTAAGGTCACTCATCTCTAGCCGTGACCACATAGAGGTAAAGATCCAGCTATACAATGGATCTACAGGCCTTAAGAGTGTGTTCACACATATAGGATCTGCAGCAGATTTCATGCTGCAGATATCTTTGTTACTCAATGACGGAACCCAGCATCAAATATGCAGCAGATCCTGTACGTGTGAATGCACCCAAAAATTGATTATGCATGATTGTGCAGTTGCATCTAGTGACTTACAGGAGGCGTCTTCCTACATGAATCATAAGTGACGTTCTTGGTAGTCAAAGTTGTCTGTTTTTTCCTTTTCTTTCCATCTGGCTCAGCCCATCATGAAGATTTCTTGAGCCATGACTCTTCTCCCCAGAATCTGCGAGACAAACACTTTAGGCTCCATGCTCCAGCACCATCCTAACCTTATACCTCATCATAAACCTATATTCCCCATTGCTTTACACAGTAACAATGCCCCCTCTGATCTCCCACATAAGCAGTCAGGCCCAATATGTGCCTCCAAATAGTAGTCAAGCAGCTCCGTGTGCCTATATAGTATTAGACCCTCTGTGCTATGTCATTATATAGGCAACTTCAATGCTCCCCTATAGTAGGCTCCCCTGAGCAGCAGTCCCCATATACCATAGGTCCCACTGAGCAGAACTTATATAGCAGAGGTCCCCATGTGCAGCCCATAAATAATATAGCCCCCCACACATAATATAGATGCCCTGTGCAGTCCCACATAATATAGCCCTTTCCCCTGTGTAGCCCACAAAGTATATCCTACCTTTGTAGCCCCTACATAGTATAGGTCCCTGTGTAGCCAGCCCCCACATAGCATAACCCCAATATATTACCCCCTCCCCATGAAGCCCCGCACATAGTATAGGTCCCTGTGTAGCCAGCCCCCACATAGCATAGCCCCAAAATATTACCCCCCATGTAGCCCCCCACATAGTATAGGTCCCTGTGTAGCCAGCCCCCACATAGCATAGCCCAAATATATTACCCCCTCCCCATGTAGCCCCCCACATAGTATAGGTCCCTGTGTAGCCAGCCCCCACATAGCATAGCCCCAATATATTACCCCACCATGTAGCCCCCCACATAGTATTGGTCCCTGTGTAGCCAGCCCCCACATAGCATAGCCCCAAAATATTATTCCCGCCCCGGTGTAGCCCCCCACATAGTATAGGTCCCTTTGTAGCCAGCCCCCACGTAGTATAACCGCAACCTATTATTCCCGCCCCCTGGAGCCCCCCACATAGTATAGGTCCCTGTGTAACCAGCCCCCACATAGTATAGCCCCCAAGATATTACCCCCCCCCCCGTAGGCCCCACATAGTATAGGTCCCTGTGTAGTCAGCCCCCACATAGTATAGCCCCCCAACATATTATCCCCCCCCCGTGTAGGCCCCCACATAGTATAGGTCCCTGTGTAGTCAGCCCCCACATAGTATAGCCCCCCAACATATTATTCCCCCCCCCCCCCGTGTAGGCCCCCACATAGTATAGGTCCCTGTGTAGTCAGCCTCCACATAGTATAGCCCCAACATATTACCCCCTTCCCATGTAGCCCCCCACATAAGATAGGTCCTTGTGTAGCCAGCCCTTACATAGCATAGCCCCAATATATTACCCCCCCACGTAGCCCCCCCACATAAGATAGGTCCTTGTGTAGCCAGCACTTACATAGCATAGCCCCAATATATTACCCGCCCCATGTAGTATAGGTCCCTGTGTAGCCAGCCCCCACATAGTATAGCTCCAACATATTACCCCCTTCCCATGTAGCCCCGCACATAGTATAGGTCCTTGTGTAGCCAGCCCTTACATAGCATAGCCCCAATATATTACCCCCCCCACATAGTATAGGTCCCTGTGTAGCCAGCCCTCACATAGAATAGCCCCCAACATATTATCCCCCCCCCCCTGTGTAGCCCCCCACCATAGTATAGGTCCCTGTGTAGTCATCCCCCACATAGTATAGCCCCAACATATTAACCCCCCCCCCCCCCGTGTAGCCCCCCCACATAGTATCGGTCCCTGTGTAGTCAGCCCCCACATAGTATAGCCCCAACATATTATCCCCCCCCCCCCCATGCAGCCCCCCCCATGGTAAATGTGGCCTTCTGTACAGCCCCCACATTGTAAAAAAAAACAACAAAAGTATACTCACCTCGGATCCAGCAGATTCTCCCTGGTCCTCTCTGGTCCGGTGCCGTTAGCTGCTTACATTTTCCGTCATCAGCAGCCCGATGCAGACCGGCCCCGGAGTCTCCCAGCTCCAGCCCCGCGGCGCCTGCACCTCTCTCATCTACTGCACGTCGGCGGACGTGTGACGTCATCCGTTACTGCCGGCCACAGAGCAGTAGATGAGGGTGCAGGCGCCGCAGGGCTGGAGCTGGGAGACTCCGGGGCCGGTCTGCATCGGGCTGCTGATGACGGAATATGTAAGCAGCTAACAGCAGCAGATGCAGAGCGGACACACCAATTCCTTGACCTGTGCGACGGCGGCGGCCGGTAGGGCTAGCGGAGGGGGGTTGGTCGGCGGCCTTCGGATTGATAATCTGAGCAGCCCAGCGGGCATTTGCCCGGCCTGCTAGATTATCAGTCCGGGCCTGCCTACACACTATGATCAGGACTTATGGTGTGTTTACACACACAGATTTATCTGACAGATTTTTGAAGCCAAAGCCAGAAATGGATTTAGAAAGAGGATAGATCCCAGTCTTTACTTTATGACCTGTTCTGTTTATAGTCTGTTCCTGGCTTTGGTTTCAAAGATCTACAAAACACAGCAATCACTGAGCTCAAGGAGATCAGCGACAAAAAAAAAACAACGGAGTACTCTTTTAAGAGTCTCCATTGATACATTGCCCCCTTTAAATTTAATTATGCAAAAAAGGGTACGTGGAGCCCCAGTTACAAGTTTCAAAACACGGGAATATCCAGATATCCCTCCAGGGGAGGGAGGCCTATTGCCAAGGGGGTGCCTCCCAGTGGGGAGTTCCCCAAACCACCCTGATACATAGCCCCTTAGGTCCCACTAGGTTGCGAGTACATAACATAACAAACATAAATAGGGAAATATCAGGGTGGCCCCTTTTGCGTCAAAGTCTAACTCTGTGGCGAGTATTGCGACATGACAAGGGTACCAAGGCTAGGCATACATCCACAGACAGCTGTTTCAGGGTATTTGCCCCTTGTCAGTGTGGAGCAGGATTCTGGATTCCAGGGGCAATGAAAAATAGACCAACAAAACACAGCGATCACTGAGCTCAAGGCGATCAGCGACAAAAAAACAATGGAGTACTCACTGAAGAGTCTCCACTGATACATTGCTCCCTCTCTGGAGGGATATCTGGCTATTTCCCTGTTTTGAGACTCGTAACTGAAGCTCCACGGACCCTTTTTTGCAGCTTCAAAGAGTTGTCAGATAAATCTCTCTGTGTGATGTACATCCCTGCTGCGAGTTTCTCTGCTAATGAAAGTATAGGGCTGGGATCTGCAGCGAGTCTCGCTGCAAAAACGCAGCAAGGAGACTCGCTGCAGACCCGCCAAGTGGGTTTGTACCCTTAATCTCTAAATTACACCAATGTGCAAAACATGAAATAAAAATAAATAATTAAAATAGAAACAGATTAGAAAATAAAATTGGTTTAAGGTATATAGGTGTTACTTGAAAAACAGAATTGCGCAGGTCAGGAAAATTACTGTTTTTGTTTTGTGTTTTTTCTTTTGTTTTTCTTTTGTTTTATCTATTTAAAAAAAAAAAATATTTCAAAATGAAATTTATAAGAATTAAATTTACCCCAAAAAATTAAACATTCATGGATTGTTTAAACCTGATTGAAGCATCATCCACCATGAGATGTGCATCGAATTAGTAAATGTATTTATTACTTATGATTAAGAAATATGTTTTTACAGTTTCCTGATGATATTGCTAAAAATGCCAATAGTATGAGTGCACTTTTAAAGCAAATCAAAAATCTTTGAGGGATAACCTTGAAGGATTTCTCAAACCAATTAAACGGCGCCCATCTTCTTTGTTCTTTGCAAGAAGGAAATAATCCAAGGCACGTTACGTACCACCAGCAGTATGTCCTAATTAACCTTCTCATTGAGTGTGGAGGGTCATAAGACTCCATCTACCATTCTCATTATTTTCAGCCTGACAACATAATACACATGAGTACCTTAATGTATCCTTTGAGTTCATTAATGCTGATTCAATCCTGTCTTAATAAACTAAGTCTTGTCCATTGTGCCGCACACTTCAAGGTCGTACTCACCATGCTACTTACTTTAAACATGATAATTATCATTTAACCTCTCGCAGCCTAATATAGGATTAAGGCACATTGTTGGCGTTCCATTCTCTAACTTTTCACAGTTAAAAGCACTTGCATATTGTATGTTCATATATAATCACAGTAAAAAAAAAAAAGGAATACGGATGAAAATAAGTGAGGTGCTACGTGAATGTTTCTACTACAAGGTTTTAAGTGCTCCTCTAGAGCACTGGTCAGTGATGCTGGTTTTAGGAAGTGGACAGGCAGATCACTTTCACTACATACACACAGCGATCTGAACGACCGCTGCGTGTATGTAATTCTGCCAGCCGCTTAACCCCTTCAGCTGCCGCCCGGCTCCCTCTCCGCTCCCGCTCTGTATACATTACCTGTCCTCGCTTCACAGGGTCCCAGCGTACTGCTCTCTCGCCCGGCCAATCAGTGGCTGCCGCACGGCAACACACTGGTTGGCCGGGCGGTAGAGCAGTACGCCGGGACCCCGTGCAGCGAGGACAGGTAATGCATACAGAGCGGGAACCGGGCGGCAGCTGAAGGGGTTAAGCGGCCGGCAGAATTACATACACGCAGCGGTCGTTCAGACCGCTGTGTGTATGTAGTGAAAGTGATCTGCCAGGACCTTGCCGACTCGCGGCGTTATTAACGCTGCGAGTCGGTACGTGTGAAGCTACCCTAAGGGCTAATTCACCCAGAGTAAAATCAGCAGAATGTCAATTCTTCGAGTGGCGGCATGCAAGCCCTCCCATAGAGAAACAGTGTCACACTGAAGCAGGCAGGAACTAGAGATGAGCAGACCGTCGGACTTTTGGTCCGATGGCATCGGCGCTATCTCATTATGCCTTTTATCCTGGCCGTATACTTGCGCTCCCGCTAATATGCAGCCAGAATATTCCAGGGAATTCAACAGGGATTTCCTGGAATATCCTGGCCGCATATTCCTGTGAGCGCAAGTATGCAGTAGGGATCAAAGGCATGATGAGAAAGCGAACTGCTTTCGAACCAGAAGTCTGAGCAGTTCGCTCATCTCTAGCAGGAGCTCTCCGCAATGATCAAGTGTGTGCCTTCCATCTGAAAAGATCCAAAGCCTGCTTGCTGTAGATGTTGCAGCTCTTCGCAATAAAGGCCAGTTCACATAGAGTAAAATTGGTGTAATTCTAGGGCGACGAGTTCCTGCCTGCTTCAGTGTAACACTGTTTCTCTATGGGAGGGCTCACGTGCCTCTGCTTGAAGAATTGACATTCCACTGATTTTACTCTGTGTGAACTAGCTCTAAAGATTAAAGAGAGCAGCAACTACTGTTGTCCTCAAAGCACCAGCCAAATCTGCTGTGACAAAGAAGTAAACTGACTGTCTATCTCTTGCAATGACATCAGGGCAGAAGAAGTAGTCTTTCAGCCTCCAAAACCTGAAGGATTTAAAGGGAGGGATTTCTGACAGCCTTAAAATGAGTCACCAGTGCAACCAGGCGGTGGGGAAAGCATCTGGAATACGGTGTCCAGTTCTGAACATTGATAAATTAGAACATTGATAAATTAAAATGGGTCCAAAGACGGGCTAAAAAATGGTGGAGAGTGTGAGGCATTCTAGGTTTCTACGTTTCTAAAACAGTTGTATTTGTGTCTATCCATTTTGATCTGTTTTTCGATTGTCATTATTTAGAAAAAAAAGATTGGAAAAAACAAATGAAAACATATCTTTTTTTTTTTTTTTTTGTTAGCATACACAAAAACATTGTTAACCACGTTTTCATCTACACTAAAAAAAAAAAAGGATGCATTTTGATCTGTTTTTTATAATGGAAGTCAATGGAAAAACTGATCAAAACAAATTGCACACAAATGCATCTTTTTTTATCAATTTTTTGCATGAAAATGGCTGAATAAATGGACTTAAAAAAGGCACTGTGAATGCAGCCTTACACAGGGAGATATCTGCCTAATGTCTCTGTGTAATAGGCCTTTAGTCTCTTTCGCCTGATAAGAATTATGCCATCTAACATCACACAGCAGCTTTAAGTATTTTCTCCCCAAAAATTAGCTGTTCTGCTTCTTTTATAAACTCGGTCACCACATAACATGACATAACCATGACAAGCAAGCTTGGATAGCAATATATCACAAAAGCACAGCTTAAACCCCTTAGCGTCCTATGACGTACCTGGTACGTCATGGTGGCGTAGAGGGAGTTCAGAGAGGGGTCCCGCCGGGACTCCGCTCTGAACGGCACGGCTCCCGGCCGGAGCGCCTCTATTAGCTGGCGTGGGTCCCGATGCCGGGCCGGGTAATTAAGCATTTCAGTGCAGCTGTCAAACCAGTGCTTCTGGCCGGGCCGGGCCTCAGCATTGCCCCGCTCGGCAATACATTGCTATGCAATGAATCTCCAACATGTGTGAAAAAAAGCCCTAATTTCACTGCAGACTTTTGCACCAGTGAAATCAGAGCAGCAGCTGCCTCTGGCCGGTCAGAGATGGTGAATCACTCAGGGGATTGGAGGATCCAGCCAAGCCTCCTGTGACATCACGCCCTGCCCCCTTTCTGCATCATCAGCCTGTGCTCAGCAAACACACACAATGTGAGACAGAGGCATAGAATGTTTGTCTCCTAAGGGGGAGAGCAGTGGGAGCAGGAGACAATGTGAATTGGCACTGAGGCCATTTTTTTTCACTAACTCGATTTCAAATAGCTACCAGTGTGGCAGAACCGTACAGATATAGTTATACATTATATAGACACATCTATATAACTTTTAATGTACTTTTATTAGAAAACATGTTTTCCTTATGTGGAGTTCCCCTTTAATTGCCTAACATTATCGACTTTTTGTTGCATATAAATATCTCCTCAGCCGACACAATGCCACAATGTATATAATCTAATTAAAGGAGAAGTTCGGGCAAAAGCATTTTTAATATGTTATCCGTTAGGGAAAGTTAGACAAATTCCTAATATACATTAGTTATGGGAAATGCACATTTGCTGCTATTTCCCTTAATTTAGTAGATCACGGGACTTCAAAATCTCAGAAATACCGTGATGTCACGAACCAGGGTGTAATTCCAATAGAGTGTCCAGCAGGGGGCGCACTATATACAATATAGCAGTCATTGAGTACCATTGACTTCTATATAAAGTGCGCCCCTGCTGGACACTCCATTGGAATCAATGGCTGCCTATGAAACAGGTGAGTCTGCAGACTGTACTACTCCCTCATCATCTATCTGCTCATAGTATGAGCAGATAGATGATGGGGGAGTAGTACCAGGGCCTTCCCTAATCCCCCCTCCCCCGCTGCCACCACATATGCCCTGGTACTACTTCCCCATCATCTGCTCCTACTATGAGCAGAAGATAGGGAAGTAGTACCAGGGCTATCCCCATCACCGCCGCCCCTGCTCCTCCGGCGGGTCCACTGCTGTAATTGAGACCCCGGTCTCAAGGAGGTAGTAGGCCCCGGTCTCAGGCCTACTTCCCCCCCCTGAGACTGGGGCCTCACTTACAGCAGCGGACCCGCCTGGACCCCCTGTCGCCGCCGCCAATGCCTGCGGCTGTAATTGAGGCCCGGTCTCAGGGGGGGAAGTAGGCCTAAGAACAGGGCCTACTTCCCCCCCGAGACCGGGGCCTCAATTACAGCAGCGGACCCGCCGGACGAGCAGGGGCGGCAGCGGCGACAGGAAGTCCGGGCGGGTCCACCACTGTAATTAAGGCCCCAATCGCAGTGGGGAAGTAGGCCTGAGACCGGGGCCTACTACCTCCCTGAGACCAGGGCCTCAATTACAGCAGTGGACCCCCGGACAAGCAGGGCGGTGATGGGGATAGCCCTGGTACTACTTCCCCATCTTCTGCTCATAGTATGAGCAGATGATGGGAAGGTAGTACCAGGGCATATGTGGCGGCAGCGGGGGGGGGGGGCGGATTGGGGATGGCCCTGGTACTACTCCCCCATCTATCTGCTCATACTATTGTCTTGACTTTGTCCCTTTTATGCATTCAAAATTTGTCTTGACAGCAGGTGCTTGGCACAGGTTGCTACCATTAACTACAAGGTTAAAAGGTTGGACCGCGATAAACGTGTGTAGTAGTTACTTCCTACACAATATCAGGCCATGTTCACAAGGCGTATAACACTGGCCGTTCTGTGACCCGGCCAGATTACAGAATGGCTAGTGTTACTAAGGATCGTCCCGGAATGTACTGCAGTATCGGCTGGATAATCTTCATTTCTGATGAAGCTGCACACTCCATTGTGTGAACTGACAGGTTCTCTGCGGACACTATTCAATGAATAGCGTCCGCAGAAAACTGACATGTTAGTTCTTCCTGCAGCTGGATGGAATCCCGGCTGGAGCATATACTATGTGTATACGCTCCAGCCGGGATTCCATTAATTGCAATACAATGTATGTTGTGCATACATCACGACCGTTGTTACAATCTGCAACAACGACTTTGATTTATACACAACATATGTTGTATGAACATGGTATAAAGGTGTATAGCATCTGATCCTAGGGGGCTGTCCATTTTGGATCCATAAGTAGATAGGCTAAACAAAAAATTTGTATAAAATAAAGTAAGATTGTGGACTGAGTCACATTCATATACTGGAAGTGGAAAACAATCAGGTTTTACAGTTCATTAGTAGACAAATGACTTGCATAGCTCATCCCTGATCCTCCAAAGCATGTGGTATTTATATTAATCTATATAATTGTCATTCTACACGTCTAGTATCATAATAAAAAGGGAAGCTTGAAAAAGATTCAGCCATAACAGGGTTAAAAAGTGTCAAAAGCGCTTTATATGACTGACAGGGAAACTTAGCATTTTTCCTAAAATTAAACTCTGCTATGAGAGCACTTGTCCACTTGATTGATGAGCATATTGATTGCAAAGTTTTAGTTCCCCAAGTCTGACAGGTGTTTTGTATTTATCATTTCAATCTAGTTAGACTTATTCACTGACTGTGCATCTGTTCATGTTTAGTGCCATCATCATCCACGTATTGTGATTTTCTTCTGCCAGCTACTGAAGAATTTGGTAAGGAGCCCAGCAGTAAAGAACTTTCAGCATACATTGTGAGTCATTAGACATATAGTTATAATTTTATGATGGAAAAATTTACATTTCAAGGTAGATCCTTGCCGGAAAATTAGTCTCCATACACCTCTGCGTATTAGTAACCCCCTCCCTTCCCTGCATCCAAGGAATCTTTCTAGCCAACCACTATGCTGCTTGTACTACCAACAGCTGTCTAGGTGACACTTCCTTTTGGAAGAGATTCTAGTTTGGAGAGAATTTTCTTCCTTTTGGATGAGAGCTATTTTGCATACTTTTTACCCCATCAAGCATTGCCTGAAAATAAGTCTCTATACACAACTGCCTCTCTTCAATGACAATCAGTATTTCCACTAGGTAGGCTCTTGATGTAAGGAAATGCTTATCTATGGGGCAGCACTTGTTTCCCACGAGGCATCTGTTATTGGGGCTATTGTAATGCTGAGAAGACTCCAATGTGATTTTAAGTGGTCAAGTGGTGATATAATCAGATTCCTGGAGAAACCTTCCATATGGTATCAGTAATGCACCCAATTTTGCAGATTCACAAAAACAGATCGAAGGGTAATAAATGGCCACTGGAAGGAGCCTGTCTACAAGACACCAGACAATGCTTCAGTAAAAAATGGCAGGCACATGGATTGTGGCTCTGTACATTGCCCATTTGAGGGTGCATAGTGAGCAGTCATGCAAACACTATGGGGGAGATTTATCAAACGTGGTGTAAAGTGAAACTGGCTCAGTTGCCCCTAGCAACCAATCAGATTCCACCTTTCATTTTCGAGAGTCGAGAGTGAGAAATGAGAAGTGGAATCTGATATGTATTACAATGCAGGACATACTGTAGCAGGGACCCCTGAACTTTATAAAAAATAAACAAAATTTACTACATGGAAAGCATAGATGATAATGATTTTTATGTATTACCAAACTAAGGCTGCGAACCCATGTTTTTGTGTACGCTAAAAAACGGATGCGTTTTGATCAATTTTTTTTTCAATGGAAAAAACGGATGCGTTTTGATCAATTGAAAAGTGATGCACACAAGTACATCCATTTTTCATGCAATTTTTTTTAACCAACAGTACAATTTCTGCCATTTTCTGCCTACTTAAATACAGAGAGGCAAAAACAAAAATATAGCTGGTCTGGGCCTTTTGAGGAGCAGCACATAATGGCCATATTTGACCATGACGGTCCGAAAAGAGATCATGCTCATTATTTACAACCTGCTTTTGTAAAATACTCACTTTTATTTCACTTGTTTAAACGTGCTTTGTTTTCATTCAAAATGACAGCTGTATTTGGCTTTTACTGTATTTTACTGTGTGTGAACCTAGCCTAAAGAAGTAGGAGTATTGTGTAAATCAAACAATACAAAACCCCTAGAAAGCCATTTTATTTCCTGGTTGTAATTCAACAAAACAGGAAAAGTACCACAGAGGGGAATAGTTTCACAAGATACTGTATGAATAGTCCCATGTTATTGTTTCTGGATTGTTTTGTTATTTTTAATGTGTTACGAAAGCTGTTTTGATTGTGATCCTTGCTGAATGACTGCAGATATACTGTAAGCTAGTGAGAAAGTATTTCACTGTAGAAGCTCTCTTGTGGACATAATGGTGCCAGCAAAGCAGATGGACCAGGGCGAAGATTATCCCAGAGGGTCTCATAACGGCTTTAAAGTTGATCCATCCGTGAGGATGAAAGAAAGAGCACCCTGAGATCGCTCCTCCTGAACAAGTCACATGCAGCTATGGATTTGTTCCAGACACTCATGTGCTTTTTCTGAACTTTTTCCCCTGGAGCGATTTGCCAAAGTGTGAGGGAATACAATTTCAATCTGCTGTGCTATAAGTATATTGACAACATTAAATAGATTTCTCTCAAAATCTTCTGTGGTCTGATAAATAGATTTTAAGAAGTAAGGAGTAAAGTGCTCCAAGGTTAAAAATGGAAGTCCTATGAAAATAAAACAAACAAGGCAGGTGGGGGGAGGGGTTAAAGGAGTTTTCCACTTTATCGTAAACTTCTTTAGTGTAAAGTATTAGTAAGTGGATTCACTATATATATATATTGATATGTGTACCTCATAGAGCTAAAAATCAGACTCACCTCATGCAGGCTGTGCTGTCCTGCTCTGTAGTAAGTCTGTCTATAAGATAGCTGACATGTAGGAGCATGTGACCATGCCCTGCCCACCATAGACATATACAGGCTCAATGTTCGACACTTGGGGACGGGGCATGGTCACATGCTCCTCCATGTCAGCCATTTTATGGACAGACTCACTATGGAGCAGGACAGCACGGCCTGGAGGAGGGGAGTCTAATTTAATTCTATGAGGTACACAGGGAGCTGCTGTAAGTATACACAGTGAGTAACATTTACTAATACCACATACTGAACAATTTTACTATAAAGTGGTCAAACCCTTTTTATGTCATGGGACATCTCCTTTAAAGGGAACCTGTCACCTGAGAACAGAGGGAAGAGCCTGCCCAACCCCTCCGGTGGAGCCCCGGATACTTACTTCATCCTGCAAGTCCCGCTTCAGATGCTGGCCCCACCGAAGAGAAATCGCCACCCGAAGGTCTGCACGCACGTTATGTAAATGAGAAAAGATGAGTCCGACATCCATAGGAAATCACTGGAGCAGTGATTTCCTATGGATGTCGGACTCCTCTCTTCTCATTTACATATTGCGTGTGCAGACCGTCAGGCGGCGATGTCTCAGCGGCGGGGCTGGCTTCTCGAGCTGGACTTGCAGGATGAGCTAAGTATCCGGGGCTCCACCGGAGGGGTCGGGGCAGGCTCTTCCCTCTGTTCTCAGGTGACAGGTTCCCTTTAAAGGAGATGTCATTTTACTTAAAGCGACTCTGTACCCACAATCTGACCCCCCCAAACCACTTGTACCTTCAGATAGAAGATCTGTCCTGCGGTCTGTTCGGCAGGTGATGCAGTTATTGTCCTAAAAAAATACTTTTGAACTTGCAGCCCATGCCAAATGGAAGTATCTGTGCCCTAACTTTGCACCATCCCTCTGTCCCTCCTCCCCACCCTCTTCATCATTAGGAATGCTCCAGGCAGATTGCCTCCTATTCCCCACCTGTGGCAGCCGGGCACATGGGCTGGATTGTTAAGCACCTGTGCAATTAAGAGCACAGATACTCCCGTTTGGCACGGGATTCAAAATTAAAAGTATTTTTTTAGGACAATAACTGCATTACCTGCCGAACAGACCACAGGACAGATCTTGGATTAAAAGCAGCTATCCGAAGGTACATGTGGTTTAGGGGGTGTCAGATTGTGGGTACAGAGTTGCTTTAAAAAACACCCCACATTGTTTTATACTCACTCTAGTGACCCAGGCCGCTCCAGTAGGCCGTGGTTCTGACAGTTCTAGGCACTATGTTCTTGGGACAATTCTAATGGAGTGATTCCTGTTGTACTTCATTAATTATATAACTTGAATCCACAATAACAACCTAATTTAGGATGGAATTTAAAGTGGATATGCACATGTTCTGTAGAGATTGACCCTAGGGGAAATTTTAACTAGGCTGGCATTCATTGATTTATGATGCACCAATTTTATTAAGAGGCCCAGGCCTCTAATTCCACAAAACTGGCAATGCTTTAGATTTAAGATCTGCACTGCAGGTCAGTTTTCATTTAGAAATTATATAGATTTTTCCACAACAAGCAAATTAGATTTTGTGAAATGTAATCCACAAAAGTGAGAACAGTCCTGCATGTCTGTGTCCATTACGTAACAAGGACGGCTTTGAATCTACTAGTAATAAACATATTTTACTCCTACATAGACCAAAACAAATGTACAGGGCTATCTATGAAATGATAAATTCCTACAGCAATTGATAGCTTACACCAAAGTATACTAAATAATTTAAACTTTATTGAAAATTCATATTGCATGCATAAAAATTCATATCTTTAAAAATCAAAGCAGTTGTAATCACAGATTTGCACAGATGGTATAGGTGGGCCACAGAGATCACCGGAACATGATTGAATAAATAAGGACAATGTAGTTAATATAGCAGCCAATAGGAACTTGCTAAGGTGCACGGTGCTGCAGGATCAAGTGTCCTATATAAAAGACGGTATTACAGCAGCATGATATATACTAAAGTGCACAGTGCTAAAAGGGTAATGTACACAAAGTTTCAAGTGGACTGGAAGCTAGAGGGATAATAAACACATGAGATAATAGGAACAGTGCCTTGCCAGCTTCCAAACTAATAACGTGTAAAAGTGCATGTTAACATGCAAAAGTGCAAGAGTATACCTCCGATCCGCTGACTGCGTGGTCCTCTTCCTCCCCCAACGCACGTTTTACGCTCGCATGATCAATGGGTGTGGCTAAACACTCTGCCCTCCCAGTTTATATACCCTTAGATACATCCCCTCCATCTTCGGACGCTTCCATCATGCGTCCCGCGTCATCACGCCACTGACGCAGAGTAATAAACATAGAAGATTCTGAGCAAATTACAGCAAGCCAATATCTTGGAAACTGAGTATTATTTTATTTTCCCCTTTAAGCCATGATGGACTGTTAAATAGGTACTTCGTAAAAGATTTATTTTCAGATGAACTGGTGCCAGAAAGTTATACAGAATTGTAAATTACTTCTATTTAAAAAAAAAAAAACTCAAGTGCTCATCAGCTGCTGTATGTCCTGCAGGAAGTGATGTAGTCTTCCCAGCCTGACATGGTTTTCCCTGCTGCTGCCTGTGTCAGTGTCAGGAACTTTCCATGATGGCAGCAAATCCTTATAGAAAACCTCTCTTGCTCTGAACAGTTCATGTAACACACAGAGAGGGCAACAGAGAGCACTGTGGCAGATTTGAAAGAATACACCAATAAATCTGTATAACTTCCTGACACCCCTTGATTTAAAATATTTGAGCACCCCTTTGATTTTAAAAAAAAAAAACTATATTGTATAGATTTCTCTAAAATGTGTATGGGCATTGTATATGTACTTTATTTATAAAGTACATGCCTAAATGCACTGAGTTGCTGCCATGTGATTGGCTGATTAGAAATTAAGTGGTAACGTGCAGTTGGACAGGTGTACCTAATAAAGTGGCCGGTGAGTGTGTGTGTGTGTGTATGTATATATATATATATATATATATATATATATATATATATATATATATATATATATATATATATAATATATAACTTTTAATTTACTTTTAATAGAAAACAAGTTTTTCTCATCCGGAGTTCCCCTTTAACTCCTTCATGACTGAGGACCATTGATCTCAAATCTCAAATTGAAGCAATGTTCCTCCTCACCTTCTAAGAGCCGTAGCGCTTTTAGTTTTCCACCTACAGGGATGGTTGAGGTGTCATTTTTTGTGCCATGATCTCTAGTTTTTATTAGTATCATTTTTGTGTAAGAGAAAAAAATTTATTTTTTTTAACTTTTTTTTTTTTAATAATTTAAAAAAAATCAGCAATCTATGTGGGGTTTTTCCGCTTTTCATTTCCGCTATTCACCGTGTGGAAACATTATTGGTATATTTTAATAGATTGGGCAATTCCTCTAGCTATGATATTTAATATGTTAATTTTTTATAATTCTTTAATTTTTTTTTGGTATAATGGTAAAGGGGGTAATAGAAATGTTCGGGCATTTTTATAAGGATTTTAAAAAAATGTTTTAAAACCTTTTTTTTTTTTTTACACATTTTTCATTGCAATGCTCTGATTGCATATACTGATTAATGCCATAGCATAGCATTCATCAGTATTATCGGTGATCTGTGCATTAAGTCTGCCTGAGAGCATCGAAGATCCAACAGGATGGAGGTAAGTGGTTTACCCCCACCTGTCAGTGCAAGTGATTGGGACCCCCCCCCAGCCATGCTGCAGGGGTCCCGAACAGTCAGTGACAGGTAAAAAGTGGAAGTCCACAGCTCCAAGTAAAATGTAAAGCCATGATTAAGGGACCAGTGTCCTGAAACGCGTTGGCGTGTTTTTTATTGTTATGTTTGGATTTTAAGAGGATTTCTAAATAAAGACTTTACATTTTACTTGGAGCTGTGGACTTCCACTTTTTACCTATTGCCCCCGGAAAATGCCCCCGGATCTCTGTTTCCTTCCACCTGCTCCAGACGTAATTGAGGACCAGCACCACTGACTATTGCACACATGGTGAGCTGATTTGCCTTTCTACATTCCCATTAGTCAGTGACAGGTGCTTGTCCTGTCACTTACTTCCTCAAGTGCAGTGATCACTATACATCGCTGTGTTTAAGGGGGTTAATGACAGGCAGCTGCATGACCTCGGCTGCCTTTCATTATTCCTGGCACCGACCACACTGATGTGTGCAGGATCGCTCACATTGGAGCGGTCCTGCCACATTTAGTCCAGGAGCATATATATATATTACGTTCCTACCGCATGGGGCATGAGTAGTAGGAATATATACATATTGTGGACATAAAGGGGTTAAACAGACCAATCCAATTTCAAATCCAATTCGAGCAGCTCCATACTCCTGTGCAGTAGTTCAACTAATGGTGCGTTTACACAGGCAGATTTATCTGACAGATTTTGAAAGCCAAAGCTAGGAATGGATTTGAAAAAAGGAGAAATCTCAGTCTTTCCTTTATGACCCGTTGCCAGTTTAAGGTCTGTTCCTGGCTTTGGCTTAAAAAATCTGTCAGATAAATCTGCCTGTGTAAACGCACCATTAGCTCCATTCATTTCAATGAAGCTGAGTTGCAATGCCACACATAGACTGAGGACAAGAGTGGTTTTGTTTCTGGATAACCCCTTTTTAAGCAAAATTATTCTGCCATAAAATGTAACAGTTGGATTAGCAGGTACCATCCTCTTGATAAATTTGACCCATCACTCCTACTGTCTGTGAGCCAGACTTGGGGCAGAGCTAGAGTAGATTATGGGGCTTCATTACTTCACATACCTTAATACAATGGATCATTTCCTATTGTTACAAATCTAAAATTGACGGCTCCGCTTTGTGTTCATTTCTAAACTCTAATGAAATGTATGTAGGCATATGTCAGCTGGCAAGTGATTAAAATAGAATCAGCTTATAATAAGGAAAATGTATAGCAGCTGAATATGATTTGTGCAGTGCATTCCGACATTTCAAATAGACTCTGCTATAAATATTTATATGCAAACACATTATACAAATTAGCAACATATAATGTGATTACTAGTGAGATTTCCATCACTCCATTGCTTATATAGCGATGCCTCCACTGAGACTACAGAGATCGTGCCCTGTTGTGTATATATATAACACACACATATATATTTATTATGTGTTTTATATAGTTAGTCATATAAACAACAACCATGAATAATTCTTGGCCAGCAGTGATAGCTCAACCTAATGTGAAGCTTCATGCAATTCCAATGTTATTAGTTGTCATAATATATCTCAATGATACACTATTGTGGTTCAGTAATACATGGCATATATCTCTATAAAGTCAGTGTAATGATTCAGACTCATATAGCAGTCACATGGCTAAAACGTGATTAGGGATTAGGATCTGCATCAGGCTTCTCCATATTAGACTCAACTGAAGCAAACTGCAGATATAAGGCAGCATAATAAATAGAGGGGAAAGGAATTAAATGAAATCTGCTCTATAAATAAAGCATTTTTGATTCCTAGACTCTACAGATCGGTGTATGGATTTAATAAAAAAAAAAACATACTTTTCTCCGAGGCATTTCTTTAGGAGTAAAGGGTGTAATTTTTTATTTGATGTCAACATAGAGTATTAAGATTTTTTGAAATGTACAAGTACTCATACTTCCATTGACTTTTCATATGAAATTTAAGCATTGGTAAGATGTCTGAGAAGGGTTATACAAGCGCACAGGGGAATATTTATTTATTAAGCACTGTAATGTTCACTAAACCTTTAGTCCCATATACAAGGAAGGAAGCCTGACACAATCCCACCGCTTTCCAATAAGTGGACTACAGGATGTTCGAATGGAATTATTATATTATGATATAATGGGACTTTGTTACCAGTGCATTAATGGTTTTCCTAAGGCAGTGTTCACACACGGCATTTTTGTTTTGTTTTTGATGCATTTTTGTCACTATTTTCCTGCATATTGCAATTGTAAAATAGTGTCATTTTGATGCCACTGCACAATATGTGGCCACTTTTGTCCTTGGCTCAAAAAGTGTGAGAAAACCACCACAAATGTGTGAACCTCCTCTTATATGAGAAAGATTACAAGTTTGTATGAAGAACACCAAAACACTTAAATTGTTCATTTTGCTCCCCATTAACAGATGTAGAAAATCCATTGCCATACGTAAACCATATTGACCGTGTGATGTCATGTGATTTACAGATGGGACACAATTGAGTGACTACCTGGTCCATGACTGTGAACAGGTACTATACAGGGTTAAAAGTATAACTTCAGATTTTTATTACTGTTCTGTGTGTGCACAGCATTATTTTGGCGCATTCTATCTCTACCACTAGTATATAAAATGTTCCTATTACCCCGTTGTGCAGTGCAGTAAAACAAAATTTATATATCTTCAAACTTGCTTGACATATGATAAAAGATCCAATTCCAAAAAGTAGGTTAGAAGCTTCATTAATAAATGCTTATTTCTACCATCAGGAAGCAGCAACAACGCTGACAATACATTTTAAGTGAGTGGGGTTCTATTTGACACTGTGATATTGTAAATCAGGCACTGAATATATAAATGACAGATCACTTCATTATTTGTGCTTTGCTACTTTCTTTCAGTATATATTTTCCTTACATTCTAGGGTAGAGATGAGAGAACCTCGAGCATGCTCTAGTCCATCCGAATCCGAAATTTCGGCATTTGATTAGCGGTGGCTGCTGAAGTTGGATAAAGCCCTAAGGCTATGGGGCAATCATGGATATAGTCATTGGCTGTATCCATGTTTTCCAGACAACCTTAGAGCTTTATCCAAGTTCAGCAGCCCCCGCTAATCAAATGCCGATCGTTCGGGTTCGGATGGACTCAAACCCGAACCCGGTTCGCTCATCTCTATTCTAGGGAGAACAACTAATCCTTGACCTTTTGTATTCAATTCTTTGAGCTATGGTTAGCATCAGTTTTTTTAATCAAAGACCTTCCAAGAAAATTCACTGTCAGGACTGTGCACTCCTCAGTTCAGGCTGTGCGGCTGAGAAGACGCTGAGTTGGTGTTTCTGTGCAGTTCCAGAACCCTGTCTGAACACAGGTCTATTTTAGGTTTGTTCAGCCCCACCCATCTTGCTTTTTATGCCTTTGCAGCTTCAGGGTTAACCTGGTGTGGTGCAGGTGAGCTGTGTGGAGGATCAGGAGCCGGTCCAATCAGCTGCTAGACAGAGTCCCTGATCATCCATAAATAGTGTGTAAGCCCAGCAGACAGACGCTGGCTATTAGTGTCCCTGCTAGGCTAAGTGTGTTTTTGCTGTGTCTTGTAGTTCTCCTGATCCTTTTGCTTGTTCTCTGACTTCTCAGTTTTGCTGCCTATCTTGACCATTTTTGCTTGACCTTAACTACCCGACTGCCTCAGTTTTTGTACCTTAGCTGCCCGCTGTTGTTGACCAGGACTGTTTACCTTGCCTCATTGTGTTTGTTTGTCTGTCTCTGTTTTGTGTCACACCTTACCAGCGTAGGGACCGTTCTCTTGGTTGTCCGCAGCTGCCTAGGGCTGTCTTGTGGCAAGTAGGCAGGGACAGTGGGCGGGGTCATCTTAGGGCTCACTGTCCGTGTCTTGTCAGACTGCCTTTTGCAATACCCAACACTAACATTCAGCTTGTTTAATTTTTAAGTCTTAGATGTTTTTCCATTGATGAGAAAGGAAGCCATAACTCAATGAGCTGTGAATCTACCTGTGGAGAACTGTGCTTCAGCATACAAACAGGAAGAATAACATTTAATTCTAAAATATAATCTCTAGAAATCCATTCTATTTTTATAGCTTCTGAAGACTATTAGAATCTAAATATATGAGAAAATTCCCAAGAACTACTGTCTGGTGCACAAAGATTGTTCACCAAATCCATCTTAAGCTGCTTGCTGTTTATTGATTGTGTTTTTAAGACGTTATCATATCTCAGCAACCCACCACAGGATATTAACTCACACAGGAGATAAAATAAGTGATGGCTTTGTCTAAGTCGGTAAGAATCCTGTTTCTTTTAGTGCTTAAAAAAACAAAGAGAGCAAATAAATATAGATTTACTAAAGGGATTTGCAAAGAAGCACTAGTAGGTTGAATGATTAATACTTACTAGACGTAAATGCTGTTATAATGATGCCGTGATGAGATGTGATAAGGTGCTAGAAAGAGTCTGATATGCTGCTTGTAATCACAACAGAGTGAACACCCTTTCCTACCAATTTTCCCACTTAGTAAGATAAAAGCTCCAAGCAGTTCTAGGGGTTATAGGTTACAAAAAAACATAGAAGGCAATAACAGACAACTGTCGGATCAGGATCTATAACTAGGAGATATTTTGGCTGACACTGTGGCTGTTACTGGTGGCTTTTAATCTCAAGGAACATTGACATTTATATTCATGAGAGTACCGGACAGGTACTTATAGAGGCATTATGGCTGGCACCAATAAAAGCTATGTAGACGGTACATGCAGGGTAATTGTGTGGTGTTCTCTTTAGGGGACCTGTCACTTTGACAATGCTATATTATCTATCACCATTATGTTATAGAGCAGGGAGCAGATTGATACAGTGGTGCCTTGGATTACGAGCATAATTCATTCTGAGGCGTTACTCCCGCTGTATCCGCCCGCTCCACGGAGCGGGCAGACAGCAGGAATCTGCTGCCGAGCGTTCGGGTTCATACGAACCCGAACCTCGCCAGGTTCCGACCATCCCTACTCTCAATCCAAGTTACTCTTAAACCGAGGTACCACTGTATATATCTTTGTGGGAAAAATTTTGTATAACCTGTGGTCCTTCAAGTGCAGACCGCATTGCTCCAAGAGGAGTGTTGCAGGACTTGCTTTGTGTCTATCTATCGAACCATCTATTTATGAGTGCACCCACTGCTTTTTAAACAGAGTGATGATTGGTAAGCTACACAACAAGCTATCAACATTGGAAGGGGAAGAGTTGCATATCAGGAGTAGGAGGCAAGTTTGCTAAATGAAGGTAGTTGCAAAAATGTTTGCAACTAAGGAATCCTACAAGCTTATCTTTGTTAGTTTAGATGAGACTATCCGCTTAACTTATTGAGAAATCTACAGTCCAACTCTCTTTTGGCAGGTGGGAGTAAAGGACTTTGGGTTGTAACAGGTTCTTGCAAGGCCAACGTAGTGTCAAGAATTCTATGCAAAAAATCTATAGTTCAATCACATAGAAGAAACTTTGTAATATTTGTTACTAAAGAAAAATGCATCTTTCTCTCATTTCTGCAATGTTACTGCCCAGTAAATAGTGGCTGTAAATAATGAATAATTTCTCTAATACCATGTTTCCACAAAAATAAGACATCCTTTCGAAAATAAGGTATAGTGGAGGATTTACAGGATATTTTAAAATAAGGCATCCACCAAAGCCACCACCAGGGTTATGTCTGGTTATGCTGGTTTGTGATAACTATTGTACAGTATATAATTAATGTTTTGTTTGGGGTTTTTTGCTTTTTTTTTGTTCAACAAAAAGGTGCTGTTCACACTGAGCAAATTCGTCAGAATTCCCACCTGTCTCAGTGTCAAACAGCGTGTCTATGGGAGAGCTTGTGTGCCTCTGCTCTCCGCGGCCCTCCGCTCAAAGAATTGACACTGAGTAGGAGGGATTCGCCGTGGAATTCCAAAAGAAAATGATCAATGTGAACTGGCCCTTGGTGTGAATTCTCCATGGAAAAATAAGACATCCCTTGGAAATAGGACATAGTGCCTCTTTGGGGGCAGAAATTAATATAAGACACTCTTATTTTCAGGGAAACACGGTAACAATGGGAACGTTTTACTGAATGCCAACAAGCCTTCTAAAGAGGTTTTCCAGACAGTGAGTTTTTTTTTTTTATATCCCTTATCCCTTTAGAGCAAGTGTGTCAAACTTGTGGCCCTCCAGCTGTTGCAAAATTACAATTGTCATTTATGCCTGGACAGCTAAGGCTATGTTCACACATGGTAATTAATAAGTTTTAATTTTATGTTTTTGTTACAATTATGACGCAAAATAGCGTCATAATTGTAACAAGACAGCAATATTAACTATAATTACACACCATGTGTGAACATAACCTAAAGCTATAGCTGTCCATGGAGGATGAGAATTGTAGTTTTGTAACAGCTGGAGGACAGCAGTTTTACACCTGTGCCGTAGAGCGAGCTATGTGTGGATGTGTTATACCAGCATACACATAATATTTTAGCATACAGAAGTATACAATTATATTATCAGTGTAAAATAAAGAGCTTATATCAGTAATCAATTTTTGAAATTTAAAAGATATGTGATTATTTAGTATACAATAAATTATAATTAATGGTACAAATCAGGTTATTTAGTGTGAAACATTAGCAATACAAGAAAAAGATTAAGGGTACCTTCACATGTACTGTATCGCAGTGGATTTCATACTGCCAGTTCTGCAGCAAAACCAGCTGAGATACTCTGCAGTGTCATTCTCTATGGCTCTACATTCTCGCATCAGATTTTCATTCCACTGAGAGAATGTAGCCCCTGCGACTTAACCCACTAGCTGTCATGCTAATATGTTACCTGTCCGTGCTCCCGTCTGCTTCTCCGGCTACCCACTCCCTGGTATTCCGCTCTGTCAATCAGTGCGCTGTCAGGGCCTGAAGTAGATTAAAGAGGAACATCAACTTAACTAGAAGAATAAGGGTGCCTTCACACGTACCTTAACGCTGCGTTTTTATCGCAGCGTTTTTATCGCTGCGTGTTTGGTGCGATTTTTACATGCGAGTTTTGATTTTCACATGATTTTCATGTGAAAATCAAAACTCCCATGTAAAAATTGCACCAAACACGCAGCGATAAAAACCCTGCGATAAATATGCAGCGTTAAATACGCAGCAATACGGTATGTGTGAAGCTACCCTAAAAGTGGCTTAGATTTACAGGCATTACAATGTAAAAATTATTATGCAGGATGTGTCACAGAGTGGTTATTGTTTTAAAATAATTACAGTTAAAGGGGTTGTTGATTTTTATTTTTTATTTTTTATTTTTTTTTATAGAAAGCATACTCACCTGCCCCAGTCTCCTCCTACAGCTGCTCCATCAGCTCCTAGTCCTTGTTGCATTTTTCTTCCTGCTACTAATGTCATGCTGACCGTGCAGGAACATCCCACTAAGCTAATCACTGACTGCAGAAATGACCTGCCTTAGTAGGAATGAGTGGAAAACATTAGGGAATGGGAGCTATTAGAATGGCAACTTTTTCCAAAGTCCTTTCTTTAAAAAAAAAACTGTTAAACCCAAACAACCTCTTAATGCAAAATGACATACCGGTTCTCCATAATGCGCAGGGGCTCTATGAGAACTTGCTTCATAGAGAATGAGGGCCGGCTGCCGTCGTCACAGTTAATGACGGGCAGCAGCAATCGCACTGCGGCCCGACATTAATTCTTAATCGACGTGATTGCAGTGTTTTTGTCCATGACAGGAGCTTCACTCCTGTCACTGTCCGATCTGGACCCCTGCATTGTGACTGCAGGGGTCTCGATCTTCTTCTGGAGGTCTCATACTTACTTCTGTGCAGTCAGAGTGGCGATCTTCTCATAGAGTCTCTATGAGAAGATCACAGATCAATGCTATGCAATGGTACAGCATTGACCAGTGTTCGTAAGCTAATAATTTTATGTAATAGTCCCCTCGGGGGACAAAAAATTGTAAATAGAAAGTTTTTTAAAGTTTTTTTTTAAAATATTACAGCCCCTCCCCCAATAAAAAGTTTAAATCACCCCCTGTATTAATTTACACATAAAAATACATAAGTAGGCATAATATATATTGTAGTGTATACAATTGTCAGATCTATTAAGATATAGCAATACTATTCCTGTGTGGTAAATGGCATAAATGAAAAGAGGAAAAAAGTGGTGCAAAAAGCGACACTCTAACCAGCCCTGTGGAAAAATAGAAGGGCTAGGGCTCTTAAAAAAAGGCCTGGTAAGGGGTTAAATACAGTACATCTAGTTTTAATATGACTGGTGAAGTCATTCTCATAGATGTAATAGATGTACAAATGAAAAACATAGAACTTTCTTTTTTAAATGTCTTATACAACAGGTTATTTGTTCTTTTTTTATAATTCTGCAATTATTCAAATGAATGTTAAAGGGCAATGAGATACAGATTTTCAGCTTGCACTTCATCTGTATGGCTGTGCACCATATACGTGCTGATAGCTCTGACCCAAGCGCACATTGTTTTCTCTGTAACATTATAATCTGCATTTGTGATGTCAGTCTTTCTCCTTTTCTAAAATCATTCATTCTTTAGCAGCCTAGCGCATCTAGCAGTTACCATGACAATGCTGGAAACTGTCACATACTATACAAATGGAACATTCATAATAAAGCCGCTTATTGTTACACAAGCTCTAACCTTTTTAATGACTTGTTAAATTGCAAAAGATTCCTTCCCCGGTGTATAGACTAGGTGGGCAGGAAATATTTCCTTTATGTTTATTTCTATGGTAATGTCTTCTTTTGTTCTTTTTTTTTTTTTTCTTACATCACTATTATTTAATCGTTCACACATGCTTAGTTCCACTAATTCATATTCAGCTCTTGATATCAAGAATTCATAACTGTTCTGGAAAGACACTGCTTCCCTTTCCCCTTGTTTTATAAACTCAATTTACGATGACTGTTGATAGAATTTTGAACAGAAGACATTGAATATGTCAATCACAATGATGGGTAACAATAAATATACTTCTCCTCCTCTATATTCCTCTTCTACTTTTTCATAGATAGTTTGTCATTTTTAGGATGTTTTTCATTTCTGTTGGGTGTATTTTTTTTCTTTTCCTACAAATCAAAAGATAGTTTATTTCTTAAACAAAATGTTAAGCTAAAAGGGTCACATGGGACAAAGCTGCAGTTGAGTTTGCAGAGGTGGTAGTCGCCGCAAAAACCTTCACTGGGATTTATCATGAAAATAGAGTTAGCAGCAAACACCACCCACCTGAGAAGATTGGAGCCAGCTCAGCACCTGAGCGCACTGGCATGCAGACGAACTGAAGAGGAGCACCTAGGCTCCTCATCGGTGCACCACTCCTTTATTTTAGTGATCTATAAGAACAATGGAGACAGATATTCAGCTTGCTCGGACTAACGCCAATGTGCTTCCGGTGTGTACGTACTCTCACTCATAGCTGAGTAAGGATACATACAGTACATATTGGAAATGCGATGGCATAGGCCCGAGCAAGCTGAATATCTGTCTCCATTGTTCTTATAGATCACTGAAATAAAGGAGTAGTGCACCGCGTCGCTGAGCCCAGGTGTTCATTAGTACCATCCGCCTGAACAGGTATTTCATACAGGGTAAAAAATTACAGGAACAGTAAGGTTCCTTTTACACGTATAAATAAATCACTTAAAGCGACTCTGTACCCACAATCTGACCCCCCAAACCACTTGTACCTTCGGATAGCTGCTTTTAATCCAAGATCTGTCCTGCGGTCCAGTTGGCAGGTGATGCAGTTATTGTCATAAAAACTTACTTTTAAAATTGTAGCTCCGTGCCCTACGGGCGTATCTGTGCCCTAACTTTGCACCACCCCCTCCGTCCCTTCTCCCCACCCTCTTCATCATTAGGAATGCTCCAGGCAGATTGCCTCCTATTCCCCACCTGTGTTACCACAGCACATGGGCTGGATCGTTAAGACACCTGTGCAATGTTCAAACAGAAGTAAATGTTCTAGTGGCATTCTTAATGATGAAGAGGGTGGGGAGGAGGAACAGAGGGGGTGGTGCAAAGTTATGGCACAGATACGCCCGTAGGGCACGGGGCTGCAATTTTAAAAGTATTTTTTTATGACAATAACTGCATCACCTGCCGAACGGACCACAGGACAGATCTTGTATTAAAAGCAGCTATCCGAAGGTACAAGTGGTTTGGGGGGGGGGCAGATTGTGGGTACAGAGTCACTTTAAGTGCTCATTTAGTGAATGTCAAGTAATGATTTTTTTCTTTTAAACGAAAGGCATTGATGCTGCGTCTACACAGAATGATTATTGTTCAAATTTTCGCATAAACGATCGCATTTAAGCGATAATTGTATCGTGTAAATATGATCAAACGACAAGCGAGAAATCTTCCATTTTGATCTTTCATCATGTTCTTAAATCGTCGTTCGCTGAAAATTCGCAGCTCACTTCGTGTAAACAGTCTTTCACCGATTCACCCTCTGTAAAAGATTGGCTTAAATGATCGCAATAACGATTTTTCTTACGAATTTTCAAACAATTTTTCTAACTATTTATTCGTCTGAACGCTGAATATCATAAAACCCAAATCATTGCTTCAAAACTGTTAAACGATCGATTGGGTGAATTATCAGTCCGTGTAAACGCAGCATGAGACTAGGAGATAAACCGATAAATAGATAAGATGATTGTAATTGTGTTTGTATATATACTTTAATGATCGTTCGCATATTTAGGCTATGTTCACACTACGTATATGTCCGGCCGCGAAAATATACGTGTTAAACTCCGGCCGGGAATTTACGCAAGTTGTGGCCGGCTACGTACGGACCGCGAACTTACGCCCGTAGTCTACTTACGCTTCCCGAGCGCCCTACGTAGCGATCTGACAGCGGTCTTTTACTTGGAAATCTTCGCCTAGCCCCGGGCACCCCACAGAACCTTTTGGATCGGCACAAAAAGCTTCAAAAATGGAGAAATCACCACTACGTACGGGACCGCATGTTACATTACAGGCGTAAATTACGGCATTTTCGTCCTCAAACAATGGTCTGGTTCATTTTTTACGGCGCCGCGTATGATCCGGGCGTAAGTTCGTACCTAGTGTGAACTGTGCAGCCGTACATCGTATACTTTCCATTGTACCAAACTACATAAGTCTCCGTCCGCTTATTCCAGGAATGCGCTACGTCCGGAGACTTACGTAGTGTGAACATAGCCTTAGGCTGGGTTCACACTACGTATATTTCAGTCAGTATTTTGGTCCTCATATTGCAACCAAAACCAGGAGTAGATTAAAAACAAAAAAAGGCAAAATAATGGCAGTTATTTACTGTTATATGGCGGCCATCCACTCAATTTCAACATTGTGTGAACAGATCCTTTCTGTGTTTTTAATCCACTCCTGGTTTTGGTTGCAATATGAGGACCACAATACTGACTGAAATATACGTAGTGTGAACCCAGCCATATACTGTATATGATAAGTGTTTAGGGTGGGTAAACACATACAGGATCTGCAGCAGATTTCATGGCGCAGATTTGAAGCTGCAGACTTGCTTTGAATCTGTAAATTTAAATCTGCCCATGAAATATGCTGCAGATCCTGTACGTGTGAACACACCCTTACACTGAAAGATTTGACACCGATGAACAATGATTTTGAAGTCGGCTCAAAAGATGCGATCAACGACATACGGACGGATTTCCGCTTGTTTAATTTTTGACGCGTTTACACCAGAACATTACAAATTACATTTTAACAATTGTTTGCACGATAAACAGTCCTTGTAAAAGCCCCTTAAGGCAAGTATGCTTGAGATTTCCAATCATAGAAATTTATAATACTTTACATAGAATAATACTTTAAAAAGAGTTAACCACTTCTAGCAGAGCAAGTTATCAAAATGTGATTTTCATTGTGTCCCACTGTACCATCCATCCACTCACCAGCCGCTTACTAACTCCGACTGTTTAGCCTCCATAGACTGGATTGTGTTGCTGCCTTGCTCTCTCATGACCACAGCAGGTCTCTACTGTAAAAAGTTATTTTTAACGACAGGTAAACAGATAAAGCGTTTAATACATGCGAATAAGAATATCAAATGATATTACAAATGAGTAAACATAGAGATACTGCACACCTCACATAAATCTGAAAATACCATAGCTAAAGTGTAGGTCAGGGCTTCTTCATCTGAGATGCCCGCCAGTTGTTAGCAGCTCAGCTGGGGAGACAAAGTTAACAGAAGTATATATTGTTCAGAACTTTTCTTGGGGGTTAGGGCATTGCATATGAAGAGAAGTTGAGATTGTTCACAAAAACTATTGCAAATGGTGCCATCCCAGACATTACACATATTGCTGACAAATTTAAAGAGGCTTCTTTTAGTTTAGGGGGTATAGGACCAGAAAATAAGGAAAATAGTGGCAGGACCAAAATATATATTTTAAGGCTATGGCCTAATTTGCACTTTGATATTGTTCATTTATTTCCAGAATGCAAAATGAAAATAGTGTTCATTAGAAATGTCCTAGCATTCAGCCGCTACTCAAAGATAAGTCCAACAGAGAAACTTTGAAAACGACACTCTAGCTGGGAATTCAGCCAGCCTCTCTCTCAGGGGTGTTGGGCTGAAGACAACTAAACAGACAGTTTGCACACCCAAGGAAGGAAGTAAAATATGATTTTTTATCTATATATGCAAATTTATTAAATATAGGTTTTATTTAGGAAAACCCCTTTAAAAGCCATAGTGTAGGGTAGTTAATATGTGCAACTGTATATATCCAGCATCCAAAAAATAAAAAATAAATAAGGAATCAAAAATAGATGACAAGTAATGAAACTACAGTTCATTAGTTAAAACACATAAATAATCTGAATACTGATGTCTAGTGAATACACAAAGGATACAAATACACTCCTCAATATTGCAATGCAGTGCCAAGAAGGAAAAGATGTGGAATTGTCGAAACCACAGACTTGGTTATAATATGCAAATTATGAAAAAATTAAAATGAAATATTCAAAACATCTCAATATATTATCACGTATGAGCATCACACGCACGAACACATGCATTTACACACCTTGGCATGCTATCAATGAGGTTAATAATGGTTGTCTGAGGAATCTGTGCATTCTATACTAAACATATCGGATCATTTCCTTCCAGAAACTAAACATAAGGCACACTCAACATAAGGCAAACCTGTCAGATTTATTACTACAATCTTTAATACACGCATTTACATGTCTAAGTACATTAACACAATAAAATAATATTGACTTGCATTCACGCTACAATATAATGTCTCTCGCCATGCATTTAAGAAGAAAAACATCTGTGTTACTGACCTTTTCATAATATTTGCAGGAGCAAAATATTGGTGAAGTGAAGCAGAAATAATGATATATCATTAAACAGTGATTATCTAGACACGCTTCAAGTATAAGCTATGCAAGTAACCCCACATCTGTCACCGTGATGAGGAGAATATGGGAGAGCTACTCTGTGCAGGAACATGCAGTCGTTAGGATATAGAATTCTTGTTAAGGTTTTTAATTAATTTAAGTTTCACTGTCGCTATAACTTTCAAAATCTAAGTCAGCAGTAGATGTGAAATAAAGCAAGTTTGCAATATACATTAATTATTTTCTTTTTTGTTATTATGCTGTAAAACAAAATTGAACTTACCAGAAATCCAGGCCCAGTCTCCTGAAGGCAGATTTTCTGACTTGTGCTGGTTTAAAGTGACTGTACCACCAGTCCCAGGCTGAAGCACTGGAGGCGGGCCGACCCACCCCCAGTGTGAAAAAAAAACCAGCCCCTCCATGACGTGACTCCATTAGAATCAATGGAACCCTATTATAGAGAGGCTAGGGTTTCCTCTCACTAAGGGTGGGTCGGCCCGCTTCCAGTGCTTCAGCCTGGGACTGGTGGTACAGTCACTTAAAAAAAACCACAGACTAAACAGAAGAATTCCAGACAGTACAGAGAGTCACGGCTCAATGTGTCCATCAGTCACATGACTTCTCTCTTTGAGCGCTCAGATGACCTTGGATACACAGGACTTCCTGTTTTCTGACTGTTCCTGTTTTCTGACTTTTTTTTTCCTAAAAAAAACAAAGTTCCTTATTTTCTATGATAAAAAAATAATGAATGTAAATTGTAAACTTGCTTTATATCACATCTACTGTTGATTTAGATTTTTAAAGTCACAGTGATACTTTAACCCTTTTTTTTCTAAATCAATGCATTCCAAGACTCTAACTTTTTTTTCCCCCAACATTGTGTGATAGCTTGTATTTTGCAACACTTTGGAACCATTTTGAGGCTCATAGAATGTATTCATTTTGCAAGTAATGAGAAAAATTAGTAAGGTAGGATTGATGATAAAACCTAATGTCAATAGAAATTACTATTTAATAAAAAAAAAAAATCTGAGAATCCACATTTGCTATTGGTTGTGATATTTAAATGGATAAATAAGTGAGACCAGTGGGATCGCTGGTGTAAGTCATTTGCAGCGTATGCAGTGTTAATGCTACCCCCCTTCTATCCATCTATCAGCAGCCACTGCTAATCAAATGTTGCCCGCCCTGGTTCCGCCACACTCGAGCATGCTCAAAGTTCGCTCAACTCTACAGCTCCTGCATATCGCACATAATTTCATCCCTGTTCTCAAGATCAGTGGGAGTCCCAGCAGTTAGAACCCCACCAATCAGCTTGGTATCCCCTATGCTGTGAATAACATGCTGAGATGGGAATACCCATTTAATAAGCTAGTCCTTGGTCACATCTGCATTGAGGCTCATAACGGAGATTCCATAGCAGATTCTGTCAAGTCCAACAAAATGACAGACACCATGATTAACCCTAATGGACCATATTAAAGTCAATGAGACATATTAGGCCCATTTAGTACCCATCATTGCACAGATCTGCCAGTGTCATCACTTCCATTTTTCTGCTTCTATGAACAAAACTGAAAAATGGAAATATGAATGCGAATATGAACAAAGCCTAAGTTTGGAAATTAAGTAGTAAAGGAACAATTAGTGAATAGAACATCGACAAGAAAAACATATTTCTGTCAGTTTCTTAGAGGCAGCCCCATACACAAACAAACATCACATCAATGCAATTATGTTCCTTAGAAACATACAATCACATTGGCAGTGTATTGTCTAAAAAAACAAATGTCTTTCATGTATTTCACTGGCTTTTTCATGCAATTTTCCTGTGGATACAAGAACTCACATGCCGTCTTCTTATGAAAGAGTTTAGAAGAAGATAATTAAAGCCTTTAAAAGCATTGGGTCACCATGGAAATGTGTTGGACGTCAATCCTGTATATAGCAGCAATTGAGAACATGACTTACTGTTAGTACACATCTGAAAAATGAGTACTAAGTCCCTCCTGTTCATTTTTATAAATGTAGCTTTGCAGTGACAGATCAGTGTACAAAGGGACAGTTTTGTACTTTTTGTAGAAGGATTTTATAGCTGATGGGCAGTGGCACTATGACGTGGCAAGTGGGCTTAAGCAGTTTGATCAAAAGGTATGCTGAAAACCTTACATGCTTTTTTTAGAAAGTTTTCTTAGGAGCAATAGATCAAACCTGAGCTTAAAGGGGTACTCTGGTGAAAAATCTTTTACTTTTAAATCAACTGGTTTCAGAAACTTTATATAGATTTGTAATTTACATCTATTTAAAAATCTCAAGTCTTCCCATACTTACCAGCTGCTTTATGTCCTACAGGAAGTGGTGTTTTGTTTTGTTTTGTTTGACACAGTGCTCTCTGCTGCCACCTCTGTCCATGTCAGAAACTGCCCAGAGCAGTAGCAATTCCCCATAGAAAACCTCTCCTGCTCTGGACAGTTCCTGTCTGGGACAGAGGTGGCAGCAGAGAGCACTGTGTCAGACTGAAAAGGAAACATAAAGCAGCTTATAAGTATGGGAAGACTTGTGATTTTTAAATACAAGTAAATTACAAATCTATATAACTTTCTTAAACCAGTTGATTTGAAAGAAAAAGATTTTTGCTAGATTACCCCTTTAATGCAGTTTTCTGATTGCTGCTTTCATCTTGACACATAGGCCTGATCTTCCAAAGCAGTAATCCACCTCCATTACCACAGCCATGGTAATATTAAATGCACAAGTACACATAATACCATAGGATACGGCAGGTTGCTTTATACAGCTTCATCATCCTGTAATGTCCTACCTACCGACGAGCCACCAGATAAAGCTTTCCCTGGTCTTAGTAGTTGTCAGTCAAGGGTATAGATTGAGATCGTCAAGTTATGTTCTATACTGTATATAGGGTGTGAACAAGTCATTAGATATGTGAAATGGTCAGGAAGGCATCCCACCTAGTGGTCAAATGTAAATGCGTATTTTAGACGATTTCTTTTGCTAGCATTTGAGTCAAATTTCATCTCCGACACACTTCCCCTAGACTTTGATGGATGGGGTCATCAGGGAGTGTTTAGAAAATGTAGTCACATAGATCATAGATGCCCGCAGAGACTCTGCATATATGGCCCAAGACCTCAGAGTCAGATAATCCCAAGATGGTGATGAGTACAGTGTGTACTGGTAGGTGTTGGCCAACTGATAAGATTGCCAGTGCACTAGTCCAGGATTTCACATATCTAGTGACTGTTTCTCACCCTATATATATAGGCCATTGCTTGATGATCTATCTATACCCTTGACAGGCGAACAGGGTAAGCTCTGCCTGGTGTAGGGAATGCCTGAGTCAGGTGGCTCCTAGTTGGGAGGGCATTACACGATGATGTAGTTGAACGGCAACCTGCCCTATCCAACAGTATTATCTGTATTTTTTATCTGCATTTACCATTAACAACGGCTGCGATGATGGACAAACTCCAACTATCACTGTATATACTGTTGTTTTATCCCGACGCTTCTTCTGGCCAGGGGGTTCCACTGGTAAATGCCTTCCATCGCAGTGTGCTCACCACAGATGATCTGAGCAAAGTCTGCCATGCATCCTCGCTGAACCCCCTGGGGGCCAGACTGATCTTTTTTTTTTTTGTTTTTTTTTCTTCCCTAAATACTGATGGGATGCATTTTATCACATCTACACCGGACAGTGCTCCCAGTTGCTGCATTTTGGGCAATCACAATTTTTTTTACATGTACTTAGATTTTAGTTTGTATTATAAGAGTCTAAACCATTGCTATTGTGTGTTTTAGTACTCACAATGTTGCAAGCTTGTAAAGTCATTGCAATTAGGTATTGATGAGGTTACTTTTTATTATGTTTCATCTAGCTCATTAGAGTGTGTACAGGAAGAAGCACAGTAAATAAATACAGTACAAGAACTAAACATAGTAAATGGATAGAGTATCTGACTTAGGAGTAGCACATAAAATACCAGAATGTTATCCGCATCAGGCTCAATTCAGAAGTACTAGAAGTCAGCTGAGTGCAGTATATACAGTAACAACAGTTACTGGGGCCATGCTTAGTAAATATGTGAATTAATACCTTACTAGAACAAAGCTCAGTAATATGGGAAAATATTGAGGCACAGTTCACAAATTCAGTGTTAGAGCCAAGCTCAGTTTATAAATATGGTTCAATGAATTAATAGCATAGTCTGTGTGTTTTATGAAGCAATTCCCACCAATTCAGGTCATAGTCACAAATCTGTAAAGCTGTCCGTAGCGGTCTGCATTCATGGGTACATGTAATTACATCCCTTTTTTTTTTTTTCAAAATATTTTTATTAGATTTTTCAAATTTTATCTATAACAATACAGTTACATATCAAAGGAAGACATAAATAGGATACAATATAGTAAGTTTGAAAACAATTTTGCTATAAAAAACAATAGAATCTAAAGAACAAAAATTAATGCTCTACAGGATCGAAAGAAATGTAGATAAAGAATCTCTATCTTTAATATAATTAAGGAACTCTGAGTACCCCTAGGGTCCCCTTTGCCTCCGCCGTCTGATACCAAACAGTATTACAAAAGTGTTTCATAACAGCTTCCCTGCGACATAACCTTTATGAGAAAAAATTTCCATTTTTTTAATGAAATTTTTTGTGGAAACAATCTTGCGGATTGCATCCAGCATTTCCCAATGAAGAGTTTCTTTAAGCGAGGTTGTTAGCTCAGAAATAGTGGGAAGTGTGTCAGAGAACCAGTGGTTTAGTAAGCCTTTTAAGGCTAATAACAGAGTAAGATGAATACATTTTGAGGCTATAGGTTTTTCAGAGGGATCTCCATCCCCGGCCACCACAACATGAAAAACATAACTGAGTAGAGTTAGAGGTATGAATTCATTCCATGTATTCTAAATAAAGGTTTGTACTAAATTGCCAGTATGTCTGAATTTGAGAACAAGACCAAACACAGTGTAATAAATCTGCGCTAGGTTCTTTACATTTTGGACAATATGTCAAGAAATCATCTGGCATGGTGGAGTAAGAAAAGTTAAAAGCGTAAATTGCCTTATGGAGTAGCCGGAAGTGGATTTCCCTCAATTTCACACTGAGAGTGGCTGCAGTAACATATCGGATGCTATTTAGCAATTTTTGTTCCAAATTATCTGTTTGTATTTCTGCAGCCCATTTCCGGAGAAAAGGGGGATGAGATTTGTGTAAGGAATCAACACATATCCTACGGTATATTTGTGAAAGAGATGAGGTGGGAGAAGAATTGGAGCATAGAAAATCAAAATAATTAGTTTTTTCTGCCTTCGCACAAGATTTAACTCTATTAATAGCAAAAGAACACAGTTGTTCAAATAAAACCTGGTGATGGGGAGGGATATCATACATGTCTCTAAATTTTTCCCAAGATAACAGCTCTCCCTTATCTGAGTCCAATAAGTTACTTAAGTGAGTGATTTGTTTTTGTTTCCATACCATATAGTCAGGATTGATGTTACCATGTAGAAAGAGGGGATTGTCCCATAATGGGAAAAACTTAGAAAGACTAAATGGGAGTTTATACAATTTTCTTAAAGCTTTCCATGTGGCAACGGTATCAGCGATAATAACATTGTGTTTTAAATGTGAGGGTAGTTCTGAAATAGAGAAGTGAAGAAGCGAAGCCAAAGGCCAAGGAGAAGAAAGAGAAGACTCCAAGGAATAAGATTGAAAGGGGTAAATTTTTCCACCTATCAAGTTCTTGTTCTATTTTTTGGAAGATTGGGATATAATTTAATGAGTAGAGAGAAGAAGGGGTATGTCCAATTTTAATTCCTAAATATATAAGGTGTTGTTTTGCTATACCTATACCTTCAGGGTAAATATGGGGAGCCAAGTGTGGTATTAAGAGTAACAATTGGCTTTTAGTAATATTAATTTTAAAACCAGAAAATGAGCCAAAGTTTTTCAAGAATTTTTAAACACCAGGGATGTGTGATGTGGGATTTTATAGGAATAATAAGGTGTCATCAGCGAAGCAAGCTATACGTACTTCTTCATTGCCTACTTGAATGCCTTTAAATTCAGGTGTGAGGAGAAGAAATCTAATTAAGGGCTCTAATGCTAAATCAAAAAGAAGGGGGGACATTGGGCAACCTTGTCTGGTTCCTTTAAGGATTGGGAAAGTGTCAGACAAGAATGCAGGTGTATGAATGCGAGCTATTGGGTTATTGTATATGGTAGAGATAAGATCTTTAAAAGGTCCTGTAATGCCATAACGAGAGAGGGTCATATCCATCCATTCCCAGTTAAGATTATCAAATGCCTTTTCAGCGTCTAAGGCAAGCAGTCCTGGTGAATGGTTTGGATTTTTCCTTCGTCGTACTACTTCCTGTACGGTTAGAACTGTCCTAATATGAGTTATCACTGAGCCGCCCTTTATAAAGCCAACTTGGTGGCTACTAATCAACTTAGGGAGAAATAAAGCAAGCCGGTCAGCCATAATTTATGTAAGAATTTTTAAATCTTGATTTATAAGAGAAATAGGCCGATATGAGGATGGAAGTTGTGGGTCTTTCCCTTGTTTATGGAGTAAACTAATATAGGCCATTTCCCCTGAAGGTAACATGCATTTATTATCATATGTTGATATACTTTTTGGAGAGTTGGAACCAGATCAGTATTTAGAACTTTATAAAATTCTCCACTAAATCCATCTGGCCCTGGTGTTTTATTATTATGAAGGAAAGATATTGTTTTAGAGATATCCTCAGGAGAGATGGGGGCATTTAATGATGCCAGAGATGATTCATCCAATTTGGGAAGATTCAGAGACTGGAGAAACTGTTGACCCGCTAAAGGATCTATAAGATCAGAAGAGTAAAGGGATCGGTAAATTTTTTGAAGAATATTAGAAATAGTTTTTGGATCAGAATGTAATAAACCATTATGATCTTTCATATTTTTGATATGGGAAATAGGGCGTTTACTCTTTGCTAAGTTAGCTAATAGTTTTCCTGTTTTATTACCATATTTATAAAGACGAGAAAAATAGTGATCTTTATATAAATTATTAAGTTTTTCTTGAGCTAATTCAAATTCCTTTTTTGCTATACACCAAAGGGATTTATTTTGTTTAGAAGGTAAAGATAAGAAGGTAGTGTATGCATTACAGTTTAGTAGTAAGAGTATTGTAAGAGGTGGTCGCTTCTTTTTTACATGCAGAGAGATAAGAGATTATATTGCCTCTTAGTACAGCTTTGGCAGTTTCCCAGAACAGTATAGGAGTTGTGGTATGTTGCGAATTAGTGTCGCAAAACTGTGACCACCATTTTTTAAGAAGATTTTTGAAGACCTTCATCTGAAGCTAAAACTACTGCGAATATCCAAATAATGTCTGTTCCTTTAGGGTAAGAATCACGTAGGGTTAAAGTAATCGGAGAATGGTCAGATATAACCATATCATTTATGACAGAGTCATCTAGTAGGCTCAAGGCTTCCTGTGAGACTAACATATAGTCAAGTCTGGACCAAGCCATCTGAGAATGTGAGAAAAAAGAAAATTCTCTTTCTTCAGGATGAAGATGATGCCAGGAATCCACTAGATGAGTGCTAGATAACAAATTTGTTAAAAATAATTCAGGAGGAGGAGAATTCCTTGTCAGAGGAGTGGAACGTTTCCTATCTTCATGCGGGTGTAAAACTGTATTGAGGTCACCTCCTACTATTATTTTGGATTAACCATCTTGAAGAAGGGACGATTCTAAGTGTTGGAAAAATGGAGCTCGTCTGTTATTAGGACCATAAACATTATATAAGCTTATATGTCCAGATGGAGTATCCAAAACCATGTGGTGAAATCTCCCTTCTGAGTCTGAGGTTTGAGAAACAATAGAGTAGACAAAATTTCTATGAATAAGAGTTACCACACCACGCTTCCTATTTTGAGCAGGAGATCCAAAGACTTCACCTACCCAAAACCTTTTCATTCTAACATAATCTGATTCAGACAAATGAGATTCCTGTAATAACGCTACATCCGCTCCCAGTCTTCTAAGGTGTTTAAGGATGAGCACTCTTTTGGAAGGAGAGCGCAAACCTTTTACATTCAAAGAAACGATTTTCATAAAAAGCCAGGAGCGGATGAAGTGATAAGAGGCAGGCACCCCAAGAGCACACAGCAGTAGTAGGGATAAGAAAAATATAGATGAGAGATTGATGTTACAATTAGACCTGAGAGCATAAAAACTGAAAAAAACCTTACATAATATATACAGAGAGCAGTATAGCAATAATATTGCAATATATCTAAATCTTACAACTAAATAAGCGAAAGAAAGTTGGTATAAGACTTCACTTTTTTCACACAGAAACATACAGAGTATTCGCTGACTCCGAGCAGGCATATAGCCTGGTGAGAAAATAGAAAGATACAAGAAAAAGAAGAAATAGAAAACAAATAGAAACATGGCGAGAAAACGTAACTCGCTAATATCAATAATACTACATAGCAATATCACTTCCTATACATTTTCCTATTCAAGCAGGATTTGTACAAGTAAACAAATGCCATGACTAATTTGGTAACGGAAAACTCTTTCTTTAAGGTGAAACCTTAAGAAGTCGTAGTAGAATAGGAGGAGCATAAGTAAAGGGAGAAAATGATGGAATATAAAGGAATAGGAGATATAAATAAATATCTGAAGTAAGATGATGACTCTTGTTAGACATGTTAGTCAGTATAGTTCATCACTCCATATCTGCTGAAGGAGATGTAGGACTATCAAGACGTCGTCTCTTGTTCTTATCCCCAGGAGGAGTAGCAGAAGTCGGGTCTCTCAAATTCTCTAGGAGGGACTAAGCTTCTTCAGGGGTCTGGTATACACTGGTAGATCCATCTGATTTGAAGACTTTTAGAATAGCAGGGAAGAGGAGTGCAAATCTTATTTGCTGCTGTACTAGAGCCGTACATATTGGTGCAAATGCTTTTCGTTTTTGGACTACTGTAGCAGAATAGTCATTGAATATCAGAATGTTGTGACCTCTTATAAGAACTTCAGTTTTCATTTTCCTAAACGCCTGTAAAATAGCAGCTTTATCTGCATAATTAAGATATTTGACTATCACTTGTCTCGGTTTGTTAGTAGTCGCCTTTTTGGAAGGGGTTAAAGTGTTTGCTGGAGGGCCTATACGATGTGCCCTTTCTACTTGACAAGAGCCTTGTAAACCTAGGGTCTGTGGTAATTCTGAGGTACAGATGATGGATAATTGTGACAGTGATATGCTTTCAGGCAGACCTATTATGCGAAGGTTACTCCGTCTTGATCTATTTTCTAGATCATCTGTCTTGTCCCTTAATGTTGCTGTAAGTTTCATAGTTGTTTGTAGCTTAGATTTAGTCGTGGCTAGTTCATCCTCCACTAACCCTAGGCGCTCTTCTAATTCATGTATTTTGGAGGTATGATGAGAAATGTCTCCCTGTATAGCAGATAGTGAGGTCATTATAGTGGCTTCCAAGGAAACAGTAATGTCTGGTATTATTATTTTGGCCACTTCTATGGCTAGTGATTTACAGGAAATAGACAGTCCAGGAATAAAAGATTCAGTGTTGGGGTCATTTGTGACCATTTCAGAAGAAGCAGGAGGTGAATGATTTATATTTGTGTCTCCTGAGGTGATCTGCTGCGCTGCTGTGTGAGGAGACACAGCCATCTTGGATTTTGTTTTCTCCCTCTGTGGGAGAGGTATAGAGGAAGAGGGGGCTCTGTGTTGCTTCCCAGCGCGCTGCTGTTGTTTCTCCATGTCCCTAACGGGTAGAGGAGTATGTCAGGTGCTCTGGTATTTACCGTGGTAACGGGTAACAGCTGGGAGCAGAGTCTATAGCGAGTTACTGTGGGAGCTCCTTCACAGTGCTGCCATCCTGTGCGCGCTGGAACTGGAAGTCTTCACATCCCTTTTTACAGATCTGTAGCAACTCCAGATGTGTAAAAGGGTCCTTTAAAATCAATGGGTAGCATACTTTCCGCAATTACAGATACTTTAATCATTGTGCAGGTTTTTTTTTACAATTTAAGACAATAAAAAAAATGCATAAAAAATGGGATTTAAAGGGAACCTGTCACCCCCCGTGCCGGGGTGACAGGCTCCCGACCCCCGTTAGAGCCCCCTATACTTACCTCATCCCGCCGGAACCTCTTCTGGAGATGGTCGGGTCACGGAGATATCGGCGCCCGAAGCCCGGCGCACGTTCCTCAGATGAGTCCAACGCTCATAGAGAATGACGGAGCGCTGGACTCTCCTGTCATTCTCTATGAGCGTTGGACTCATCTGAGGAGCGTGCACGCCGGGGTTCGGGCGCCGATATGTCCGTGACCCGACCATCTCCAGAAGCGGGACCCTGCGGGATCACATGAGTATAGGGTTCTCTAACGGGGGGTCGGGAGCCTGTCACCCCGTCACCGGGGGTGACAGGTCCTCTTTAACTGTCATGAAACACAGACTTAGGCAATATTTAACCTCTATTTCAAGCCCTAAAAACAGCTAATTTTCTGCAAAGGCAGTTAGAAATATTAGAATACTAGAAAATGTACCCGGTGTTGCCCGGGTATAAAGTGTCAGTGTGTATAGGGGGTCCTGTATACCTGTAGTATAGAGTTGGTGGAGGTGCTGTATACCTGTAGTATAGAGTTGGTGGAGGTCTTGTATACCTGAAGTATATAGTTCGAAGGTCCTGTATACCTGTAGTATATAGTTGGTGGAGTTCCTGTATACCTGTAGTGTATAGTTTTGGGGTCCTGAATACCTGTAATGTATAGTTTGGGGTTCTGTATACCTGTAGTATAGAGTTGATGGAGGTGCTGTAGCAGTGTTATCCAGTCACAGTATGGTGGTATTGGTCAGGTCTGGTATGGCAGTGTTATCCAGTCACAGTATGGTGGTATTGGTCAGGTCTGGTATGGCAGTGTTATCCAGTCACAGTATGGTGGTATTGATCAGGTCTGGTATGGCAGTGTTATCCAGTCACAGTATGGTGGTATTGGTCAGGTCTGGTATGGCAGTGTTATCCAGTCACAGCATGGTGGTATTGGTCAGGTCTGGTATGGCGGTGTTATCCAGTCACAGTATGGCGGTATTGGTCAGGTCTGGTGTGGCAGTGTTATTTGGTATGGTATGACGGTGTTATCCAGTCACAGTATGGTGGTATTGGTCGGGTCTGGTATGGCAGTGTTATCCACTCACAGTATGGTGTATTGGTCAGGTCTGGTGTGGTGGTGTTATCCGGTCACAGTATGGCGGTATTGGTCAGGTCTGGTGTGGCGGTGTTATTTGGAATGGTATGACTGTGTTATCCAGTCACAGTATGATGGTATTGGTTGGGTCTGGTATGGCAGTGTTATCCAGTCACAGTGTGACGGTATTGGTCAGGTCTGGTGTGGCAGTGTTATCCAGTCACAGTGTGGCGGTATTGGTCAGGTCTGGTATGGAGGTGTTACCCAGTCACAGTATGGTGGAATTGGTCAGGTCTGGTATGGCGTTGTTATCCAGTCACAGTATGGTGGTATTGGTCAGGTCTGGTGTGGCGGTGTTATCCAGTCACAGTATGGCGGTATTGGTCAGGTCTGGTATGGAGGTGTTACCCAGTCACAGTATTGCGGTATTGGTCAGGTCTGGTATGGCGGTGTTATCCAGTCACAGTATGGTGGTATTAGTCAGGTCTGGTATGGAGGTGTTACCCAGTCACAGTATGGCGGTATTGGTCAGGTCTGGTGTGGCAGTGTTATCCAATCACAGTGTGTCGGTATTGGTCAGGTCTGGTATGGCGGTGTTATCCAGTCACAGTATGGCGGTATTGGTAAGGTCTGGTATGGCGGTGTTATCCAGTCACAGTATGGCGGTATTGGTCAGGTCTGGTGTGGTGGTGTTAAATGTGATGTCTGGAGCTATTATCTACCAATACTGATGCTAATTGGTGAGTGAGGATAGGGTGTCCTCAGGTTAAGCTCTTAGGGCAGCAGCAGCTGGTAATACAGCCCTGTATACATGTACTGTATAGTAGGAGTAGCTGGTCCTGTATACCTGTAATGTCCTGTATACATGTACTGTATAGATGGAGTAGGGGGTCCTGTATACATGTACTGTATAGATGGAGTAGGGGGTCCTGTATACATGTACTGTATAGATTGAGTAGGGGGTCTACCACTTATTTCTGTGGATCTATTGTGAGGCAGCTTCCCTAGCAACCACAACTCCCTGTGAAAATGAAAGCAGTAATCCTATTGGTTGCTAAGGCTCTCAACTGCCGTTTTCTCTGGGCAGCTGCAGCTAATTATGTGTGTGCAGTGTGGATTTTCCAATTCATCTCTATGGGGTGCCGCTCTTCCCCCTCCCCCTCCCCTCCTGTACATCTGGCGGGGACGGGACCTTCGCTAAAACCTTCCCGGGCAACCAATGTATCTGTGTGCCAAATTTGGGGTCAGACTGTTCAGGCGTTTGGAAGTCTATATGGGACAGACAGACAGACAGACAGAAGGACAGACAGACAGACAGACTGACTTTCATTTTTATGATATAGATTATAAACAACAATGGAAAACAGTGTTACAATGAAAGCGGTAGATTTTCTTAGCTTTTGTATGGAAATGCTAATTGATCATTGCTGAGCCCACACAGTCAATTTAGGTTTGTAATCAATTATAATTATATAAACAGAGAAATGCAGCAAAAACACAATAAAATACGATTGTGGGAGCAAAGCCTTAACAAAAAAGGATGACAAAAAAATTACCAATAATGCTGCTGTGAAAATAATTATTAATAAAATATATATATATATATATATATATATATATATATATATATATATATACTCACTAGTGCACAGCCCATTCCCGTTTGTTATTGGTGTGGACTGTATGCCTCCACACACCAATCATAATACAGAAATTAGCCCTAGCTCACATAATGCAGTGAAATACATACAAATACAAAATTAGGGATGAGCGAACTTTTGAAAAGTTCAGTTCGGTTCGATCCGGCAAACTTTTGTGAAGTTCGGATTCGTATGAACTGAACCTAAAAGAACCTTGCAATAACGGCTGAATGATTGCAGCTACAATAGTGGGAGTCTGCTAGGGTATAGTTTTGTTTAGTTGCAGTTGCTATTACAATGAAAAAAGTGGAAAAAATCAAAGTGCAAAAATAGTGAAAAAAAAAAATTAGCCAAGGTGTAAGTGATTACACGGGACATAGGACACAAAGTTCCTTGGACCCAGTAGGGTGAAAAACAGACATTTGACAGAGGAACCAGCAGCAGTAATAGTACTGTGTGAAGAAGGGGGAGGCAGCAGCACTTGATTGCACCCAGCCCAGTATGGTTGAAAAGAGACTATTGGAGGAGGCGGCACCAATTGATCGCACCCAGCCCAGTATGATTGGAAACAGACAATTTGAGGAGGAGGAGGAGGAAGAGGAAGTACCTTATTTCACCCAGGCCAGTATGATTGCTAACAGGCTATTCATGGAGGAGGATGGTCAGCCTTGGCGTGGTGGCCTGGGATTCCTGACTGATAATGTTGGTTACCGCACTTTCCAGAATACAG